>NC_134895.1:259673-297173 GCF_041734735.1 Babylonia areolata | reverse complement strand
ATCGATAGATAGACAGATATGCGTACAGTAAACGCGAAACACCGATAACGTGTGACCATGTGTATTCCACACACACACACAAAGACACACACACACACACACACACACACACACACACACACACACACACGCACGCACACACACACGCACGCACGCACACACATTACAAACGACAGTATATGACTTACAATGTACATTTTGTGCAGCTCTACACACACACGCACACACACACACACACGCACACACACACACACACACATTACAAACGACAGTATATGACTTACAATGTACATTTTGTGCAGCTCTACAGACGTATTTAAAGTATATAAAAATATTGAGTGGTTCATTAGTTCACTTCTCCTAATTGATTGCTCTCACGCGTGTGCATTTGTGTGTGTTTGTGTCTGTGTCTGTGTGCGTGCGTGCGTGCGCGTGTCTGTGTGTCTTGTGGTTTTCTGTGTCTGTGTGCACACGTGCGTACTTCAAGCTCTGATGCTGACAAAAAAGCAAGTCTTTCGTAATCTTTCCACTCCTACGAAGATGGGAATAATAAGAAGCCATTTCTACGTTGGTTTCGAGGTAAACGTTAAACAGATCATTTGCACTACAGGCTACCTGGGTGCCATTTGGTGAGCGTTATAAATGCGGGGGGAGGGGGGGGGGGTCTTTTTTTTTTTTTTTTTTTTTTTCATGACTTGGTTTGAGAAGGAAGTTTTTATCGACAGGTGGACATAATCAAGATGACAGTTGTGTGTGATATCTGGTGTTTCACCGTCTTTCCACTTTACTGCGTTGTGCAGTTGTTATCCTCACCCCCAGTGAAATCAAAACGTACAGTGTTGAGTTATAGAATTATACTGAATTGAAGTTCAGATCAATGTTCTTTCTCTGTCTCTCTGTCTTTGTTTGTCTGTCTTTCTGTCTGAATCCCCATCTCTCTTTCTCTCTCTCTCTCTCTCTTTCTCTCTCACTCACTCTCTCTCCCTCTCTTTCTTTCTATCTCTCTCTCTTTCTCTCTCTCCCTCTCTTTCTCTCTCTCTCTCCCCCCCTCTCTCTCTTTATCTCTCTCTCATCTCTTCTGTCTCCCCCTTTCTCTCTCTCTCTCTATTATTTATACCATATATATATATATAAAGATTGTTATACTGTGAAAATTTGGAAAATAAATGTTGTGGATTACGTGAACGTGGTTTCGTATTTTAGATGCTGTGTGTGTTTGTGGTTGTCTCAAACTGCTACACTCTATGTTTTTTCTCTCTCTCTCTGGTAAATAGAAACAAGCATGTAAAAAATCGAATGGTGTGTGTGTGTGTGTGTGTGTGCGCGCGCGCGCGCGCGCGCGTGTGTGTGTGCATGTGTGTGTGTATTTGTGTGTGTGTGTGTGTGCTTGCTTGTGTGCGTGTGTGCGCGCGTGTGTGTGTGTGTGTGTGTGTGCGTGTGTATGTATGTGTGTGTGTATGTGTGTGTGTGTGTTTTTGTGTGTATGCGTGTGTGTGTGTGCGTGTGAGTATGTGTATATGTGTGTATGTGTATGTGTGAGTATGTGAGTGTGTGCGTGCGTGCGTGCGTGCGTGCGTGCGTGCGTGTGTGTGTGTGTGTGTGTGTGTGTGTGTGAGCACGTGCGCGCTCAGGCAAGAGATGAAGATGGAGGCGACAATGTACGATTTCATCATTTTATTGTCATGTTGGGTAAGCTTCGTTTTCCTCTTCAGTTTGAGAGGAAAAAAACAACAACAAATAAACAAACAAAACAACAACAACAACAAAAAACAACACTCCCATTGTCTGTTCTAAACTTCAGGTTGGATTTAAAATGATGATGTTGACCTGTCCGTGGTTAATTCATTATTGCATGCAGTGTCAGGAAGTGTGTTAACCGTGGTTAATTCATTATTGCATGCAGTGTCAGGAAGTGTGTTATCCGTGGTTAATTCATTATTGCGTGCAGTGTCAGGAAGTGTGTTATCCGTGGTTAATTCATTATTGCGTGCAGTGTCAGGAAGTGTGTTATCGTGCCTGATAACCAAACCATTCAACAAAGAACACTTTCTTTCTGTTTTTGTTGTTGTTAATGCCTTCGTCATGGCTGATCTTTATTTTATTTTTTTTTTTTTTACGAATGGGGAGAGGGGAATTGTGGAGGGAAGAGGAGGGGGCGGGGGTGTGGGGGTGGGGTGTCAGGGGGGGGGGATTCCTTCTGTTCGTTTAGGGAATGAATGAAAGTTCTTTTCCGTACTACTGTGTCGGAGGAGAACCTTTTTTGTCATCTTTACTAAAAATGATGAAACCAAGAAACGTGGCTGGTTGGCTTCCATTGGATATCCGTGTGAACAGAATACAGTTGTAGTGTTTGCTTTTGATCTGATAGCTACTCCAAATAAAAACCTCAGGAAACATTACCGACCGAACCAGCCAGACAACCAGGCGGACATTCCAGAGCCTGACCTTGACCCTGACCCTGACCTGGTTTCCACCCCGCCCAGTGAACTGGCAGTCCCCCTGCCTTCCCTCCCTTGCCCTTCAGGCAGCGTGTTCGTTCTTTGCGGCACTGCCGGGATTTGACCTCCGGTCACCAGGTTGTGCTGTGGAGAGGTCTGACGGTCCACCAAAGGCGTCACCACTCTTCGTGGGGCAGGAACGCCCCCAGCTTGTCCTGGACCGTCCAGCCGGCTCCTTCCCGCTGACCCCGCTTGACGGCTTGCTGTCTGTGACGTGATCGGACGGGCAGGACGTCGTGACGGACTTCCGCCGCCCTGACTTCCCGTGCTGGTGCGTGAGGCCGGAGGGTCAGCGTCGGACGGGATTCCCCAGGCTGGCGTTTCCACGCGAGGTCTGCTTCCGGCGACCCGTGTTGGGGAGGGTGCAGGACGAGGCTTCTGAACACCGGTTGGTGCTCCCCCGTCCCTGCTGCCCTGGGTTTGTTGTTGCCCGCTCGGGGAAGGCGGCGCCGTTTGTTGTTCGTTTGTGGAGGAAGGTAGTGTAGGCTGTCCACTTCCCGGGGAAGGTCTTGCCTGCTGCTGTCCGGTCTCTGCAGACAGCCCCTGCTGCTGCTGCTGCTGCTGCTGGCCGCTGGAGGACAGGAGCCGGTCAGTGTGTCCTGCCGTGGCCCGCTCTGCTGGAACCCTGGGCTGACCGACAGTGAAGGAGGTGTCCACCCCTACCCAGTATGTGGTCACCCTCCGGACAACGGTCGTCCTGCAGTACAGAACACAGAATAGACAACGGTCGTCCTGCAGTACAGAACACAGAATAGACAACGGTCGTCCTGTAGTACAGAACACAGAATGCTCTGCTGTTTCCAAAGAGAAATTATATGATTATCTTGTGCTGTGAAACCAGAATCACAGTCATTCCATGTATTATATAAAAAAAACATAAAATACTTAAACCCCTCGACTGCCGGGGGAAAAAACAGTAGAATGTGGTGTTTCAAGTAATAAATCAATATCCAGAAGAATCTGGCCAAAACAGAAAATGGTCTTGGTGATATATCACTCTAGATCAAATATGTGAATTTTCAACCTTCCAACCATATTTCCCTTCTTTTGATGACGTCAATAATGACGTCACTGAGGACGTAAGTGCTACGTCCTAAAGAAGTCAAGGGGTTTTTAATTGTCGACTTACATACAGTATATATACCATAGCCATACGCATGCAATAATCACAGTTAAAGGTACAACATATCACACTGTTATCAAACAAAGACATCATTATAACAACGCGCCATTGTGTGCTGTGTCCTATTGCCACAGAAGACAGTTCTCTTATTCAGAAACGGAAGTTTGAACTTTTTTTGTATCTCGTACACTTACTTACTTGCATGTTTCAGTAGTTTCACGCCACCACCACCACAAGGAATATACAACCAAATTCTAACTTCGATTCTAAGAAAGGAAACGTGTCTAACCACAAGGACAACACAACCAAATTCTAACTTCGATTCTAAGAAAGGAAACGTGTCTAACCACAAGGACAACACAAACAAATTCTAACTTCGTTTCTGAGAAAGGAAACTTCTGTGTGTATTCTTCTGTGTGTATTCTACGCCAACGATTGCTGAGACGAACATAACCTTTGAGCTAAACGAGAGAGTGAACCACAATGGGATCACACTTGTTGTCGACAAGGATTCGTGTGTACTCAGTATCGAAGCTGTGCTATTTTGCGTGCAAGGTAAGCGCAACCCATGAAATCAATTCCGCCAGGAGAGGTAAGACATGGCTGAAGGCTCAAAGCCTTCCAGTCAAGAAACGAATCATGACAACACACAAACCATTGAAAGAAAAGCCACGAAAAGAGCTGATTGCAATTAACACGTCGCTGCAGGTAGGAATCAAGATACACTAACCGACGTCAAACAGCTGATTCTCCACTATCGCTGTGCCTCTTCGTCTTTCTCTCGTCTGTCGTATCGTATCGGATCGTATCGTGTCGTGTCGTGTCGTGTCGTGTCGTGTCGTATCGTATCGGATCGGATCGTGTCGTGTCGTGTCGGATCGTGTCGTGTCGTGTCGTGTCGTGTCGTGTCGTGACGTGTCGTATCGTGTCGTATCGGATCGTGTCGTGTCGTGTCGTATCGAATCGAATCGTGTCGTGTCGTGTCGTGTCGTGTCGTATCGTATCGGATCGGATCGTGTCGTGTCGTATCGAATCGTGTCGTGTCGTGTCGTGTCGTGTTGGATCGTGTCGTGTCGTGTCGTATCGTATCGTATAGTATCGTGTCGTGTCGCATCGTATCGTATCATGTCGTATGGTATCGTGTCGTGTCCTATCGTATCATGTCGTGTCGTGTCGTGTCGTATCGTATCGTATCGTATCGTGTCGTGTCGTGTCGTGTCGTGTCGTGTCGTGTCGCATCGCATCGCATCGCATCGTATTGTATCATGTCGTATGGTATCGTGTCGTGTCCTATCGTATCATGTCGTGTCGTGTTGTATCGTATCGTATTGTATCGTATCGTATCGTATCGTATCGTATCGTATTGTATTGCATCGCATCGCGTCGTATCGTGGTGTAGTGTAGTGTAGTGTAGTGCATTGCATCGCATCCGATCGCACAGTATTGTATTGCATTGTATTGTGTTGTATTCAATTTATTCTGTTCTACTGTCACTCTTCCTGACAACAGAGTTCTGTGTGAGATTCGCGTTTCTGCCCCCTTGGAGACCGCGTCGCTTCAGAGCAGCGCCGGTCATTATTATTCATTTTAGTTATTTATTCATTTATTATTATTATTATTATTATTATTATTATTCTGCCAACAAGTGTATTCGTTTTCCGCTCGAAGCGAAGTTGCCAGCAACAACCCTATTTGCTGTGAGTTCTTTTACGTGCGCTAAGCGCATGCTGCACAAGAGACGTCAGTTTATGATCTCATCCGAATGAGTAGCGTCCAGACCACCACTGACCACTCACGGCCTAATGGAAGGGGGTGAAATACTAGCGAGTGTTGGGATTCGATCCCCGAACGCTTAGGTTCCCTCGCTTCCTAAGCGGACGTGTTAACCATGAGGCCACCAGTCCACGCAGTGTTTGTTTGACAGAAGACACTGGGATCTAAACATGTGGCACCTTAGTTCTCGTTTTGTGTTTGTCCTTCAGTCCTACCTTCCTGTCGAAGGTTCCACCAAACAAAAACACAGTGAAAAAAACAAAACAAAAAATAAAAAGCAAAAAACAAACAAACAAACAAAACTGTTGAAATATGTTACCAAAAAGAAATCGTTAAATCTCTCCCCCCCCCCCCCCCCCAACCCTCTCTCTCTCTCTCTCTCTCTCTCTCTCTCTCTCATTCTCTAAAACACATATATACATATCTAAAGAAAAAAAGAAGAAGACGAAGAAGAAGAAGAAAAAAAACCCCACTAAATCCTGAACCGCGAAATCATCCGCTTTGTTCATGGTATAAGAGACAAACAGAGAAAGTGACAGACAGACAGGCAGGCAGGCAGACAGACAGGCAGACAGACAGACAGACAAGCAGTCACAGAGACAGATAGACTGACAGACAGGCAGACAGACAGACAGACAGACAGACAGACAAGCAGTGACACAGACAGGCAGACAGACAGACAGCCGCCGATATTTTCTTCCCCCCATTAGACCTTGAGTGGTGGTCTGGACGCTAGTCATTCGGATGAGACGATAAACCGAGGTCCCGTGTGCAGCATGCACTTAGCGCACGTAAAAGAACCCACGGCAACAAAAGGGTTGTTCCTGGCAAAATTCTGTAGAAAAATCCACTTCGATAGGAAAAACAAATAAAACTGCACGCAGGAAAAAATACAAAACAAGACAGGCAAGGCCTTCTAGACTCACTTGTGATACACTTTTTAAAAAAATCCAAGCTTTTTATGTATTGAGTATAATTTCAAAATGTAATGTTTAAGATGAGAAAGATCAGTTTAAAGCAAATTAAGTCCCCTAGCATTAATTACAGAGTAATTTCCCTTTTTTACCATCTGCACCAAAACGTTTGCAAAATAAATAAAACTTCCATGCTTAGCAAAAGAAGTTCCTGTTTGAACAAAAAATGATAATAATGACTGCTCTTGTTGTTGGGTCAGAATATCAGATCAAAGTGCCAAGTTTAGAGAATACAAAAATATAAATATAACAGTAAATGCAGTTTGCATATAGTTAGGCTTCTTTTTTGACTCACTTGTGTAAACAAAGTGAGTCTATGTTTTAACCCGGTGTTCGGTTGTCTCTGTGTGTGTGTGTGTGTGTGTGTGTGTGTGTGTGTCCGTGTGTCTGTGTGTCCGTGGTAAACTTTAACATTGACATTTTCTCTGCAAATACTTTGTCAGTTGACACCAAATTTGGCATAAAAATAGGAAAAATACAGTTCTTTCCAGTCATCTTGTTTAAAACAATATTGCACCTCTGGGATGGGCACAAATGGGTGGCGCTGTAGTGTGGCGACGCGCTCTCCCTGGGGAGAGCAGCCCGATTTCACACAGAGAAATCTGTTGTGATGAAAAGAAATACAAATACAAAAACCAGTCAGACAGACAGACTGACAGACAGACACTGACAACCAGTCACACAGACACACAAGCAGTCACACAGACAGACAGACAGACAAGCAGTCACACAGACAGACAGACAGACAGGCAGGCAGACAGACAGACAGACAAGCAGTCACACAGACTAACAGACGGACAGACAAGCAGACAGACAGTCAGACAGACAGACAGGCATGCACCAGAGCAGACAGAAAGGCCAATGAAGAGTACCTCAGTATGTAGGTGGACCCGATGGAAGCGTCATCAGGGACTCTCCACTTGAAGGAGGTCCTGTCCGTGGCCAGTCTCCTTCTGTGGGTCAGCCCGCTGCCTGGGGCCCTTGAGGACTGTTGGACACACACACACACACACACACACACACACACACGCTTCGTTGAAGTCGTCCAGAAAGAGAAGCTTGTGTGTGTGTGTGTGTGTGCGTGTGTGTGTGCTGTGCGTGTGTGTGTGTATGTGTGCGTGCGCGCGCGCGCGCGTGTGTGTGTGTGTGTGTGTGTGTGTGTGTGTGTGCCGTGCGTTTTTCTCCCTGTCTCTCTTTCCCTACCCTTCTGTATCTGTATCTGTATCTGCATCTGCGTCTGTGTCTGTGTCTTGTCTGTCTGTCTGTCTGTATCTAATGTGCAAGTCGATGCTTGTTTGTGTGCATGCATACGGTGCTGGCTGGCGTGTTTTACATACATGCGAAAGTGGCATAACAAACACACACACATACACACACACACACTACTAAATTTATCTCCCTCCCCTACCCCCCACCCCCTACCCCTTACCCCTACCCCCCTAACCTCCACCCTCTCTCCCTGTTGTATGCCTGCCCAAGCCAAGCCACTGACCGTGCAGTTGAGCAACCTGAAGTGGGTGGTGTTGGTCAGGGTCAGGGTTAGGGTCAGAGTCAGGGTCAGGGTCAGGGTTAGGGTCAGGGTTAGGGTCAGGGTTAGGGTCAGGGTTAGGGTTAGCCACTGACCGTGCAGTTGAGCAACCTGAAGTGGGTGGTGTTGGTCAGGGTCAGGGTTAGGGTCAGAGTCAGGGTCAGGGTCAGGGTTAGGGTCAGGGTTAGGGTTAGCCACTGACCGTGCAGTTGAGCAACCTGAAGTGGGTGGTGTTGGTCAGGGTCAGGGTTAGGGTCAGAGTCAGGGTTAGGGTCAGGGTTAGGGTCAGGGTTAGCCACTGACCGTGCAGTTGAGCAACCTGAAGTGGGTGGTGTTGGTCAGGGTTAGGGTTAGGTTTAGGGTCAGGGTTAGGGTTAGGGTCAGGGTTAGGGTTAGCCACTGACCGTGCAGTTGAGCAACCTGAAGTGGGTGGTGTTGGTCAGGGTTAGGGTTAGGTTTAGGGTCAGGGTTAGGGTCAGGGTCAGGGTTAGGGTTAGCCACTGACCGTGCAGTTGAGCAACCTGAAGTGGGTTGTGTTGGTCAGGGTTAGGGTTAGGGTTAGGGTTAGCCACTGACCGTGCAGTTGAGCAGCCTGAAGTGGGTGGTGTTGGTCACGGTTAGGGTCAGGGTCAGGGTTAGGGTCAGGGTCAGGGTTAGCCACTGACCGTGCAGTTGAGCAACCTGAAGTGGGTGGTGTTGGTCAGGGTTAGGGTTAGGTTTAGGGTCAGGGTTAGGGTTAGGGTCAGGGTTAGGGTTAGCCACTGACCGTGCAGTTGAGCAACCTGAAGTGGGTTGTGTTGGTCAGGGTTAGGGTTAGGGTTAGGGTTAGCCACTGACCGTGCAGTTGAGCAGCCTGAAGTGGGTGGTGTTGGTCACGGTTAGGGTCAGGGTCAGGGTTAGGGTCAGGGTCAGGGTTAGCCACTGACCGTGCAGTTGAGCAGCCTGAAGTGGGTGGTGTTGGTCACGGTTAGGGTCAGGGTCAGGGTTAGGGTTAGGGTTAGGGTTAGCCACTGACCGTGCAGTTGAGCAACCTGAAGTGGGTTGTGTTGGTCAGGGTTAGGGTCAGGGTTAGGGTCAGGGTTAGGGTCAGGGTTAGGGTTAGCCACTGACCTAGGGTTAGGGTTAGGGTTAGGGTTAGGGTCAGGGTTAGGGTTAGGGTCAGGGTTAGGGTCAGGGTTTGGGTTAGGGTCAGGGTTAGGGTCAGAGTCAGGGTTAGGGTCAGGGTTAGGGTTAGGGTCAGGGTTAGGGTTAGCCACTGACCGTGCAGTTGAGCAGCCTGAAGTGGGTGGTGTTGGTCACGGTTAGGGTCAGGGTCAGGGTTAGGGTTAGGGTCAGGGTTAGGGTCAGGGTTAGGGTTAGCCACTGACCGTGCAGTTGAGCAACCTGAAGTGGGTGGTGTTGGTCAGGATGAAGCCGGGCAGCACGGTGTCCACGGCATCTCCAGGCCGGGCCGTCACCAGCAGGCCTTGGAACCTGTCGCTCGAGTTCTTCACCGACACGTGCACTGTAGAACACAACACCATCATCAGCAACGTCGTCCATCCGTCATCATGATCATCATCATCATCATCGTCGACGTCATTGTCGTCGTTGTCATCTTCATCACAGTCGTCGTCATTATCGTCGTTGTCATCTTCATCATCATCGTCGTGGTCGTTGTCGTCGTTATCTTCATTATCGTTGTCGTCATCGTCGTCGTCGTCGTTATCATCATCATCGTTGTCGTCGTAATCATCGTCGTCGTCATCATCACCATCGTTGTCGTCGTGGTTATCTTCATCATCGTCATCGTTGTCGTCATCATCATCATCGCCATCATCATCATCACAACTAACATCAAAGTGACAACAACAATGATATAAAGAATTCTGCTGTTGCTGCTGCTGCTGCTGATGATGATGATGATGATGATGATGACGACGATGATGATGATAATAGCAACAGCAACAACAGCAATAATAAAGACATATAATGGATAAATCAACAAATGAATAAAGAAACAAAGAAATACATGAATACATAAATAAATAAGTAGATGACTGATACCCATGACGGTGGTGATGATGGCGGTAAGATTGGATTGCACAGCGCTTACCTTCACTGAGCGCTATCACGAAATTGACTGAATAAAGTAGGCCTAGTTGATGCAACATTTCTCTGATTTCCCCTTTTGTTAATGTACACACACACACATACACACACACAACACACACACACACCACACACACACACACACACACACACACAACACAAACACAACACAATACACATTCATACACACATATATACACACATACACACACACACACACACAGACACACACACACACACAGACACACACACACACACACATACATACATACATACATACATACATACACACACACATACATACATACATACATACGTACATACATACATACACAAATACACACACACAGAAACACACACACACACGCACACTCTCTCTCTCTCTCTCTCTCAACACCTCCCTGTCCCCCTCCCCTGCCTCAACGCACACCCATACACCACCGACCACCACAGACCCTCCACCCACACTCTCCACCCCAATACCCACCCCCACACAGGCACACGCTCACACACACACACACACACATACATACACAAACACACACACACACAAAGACACATACACACAAACACTCACGCACACACACAACCACACACACTCTCTCTCTCAACACCTCCGTGTCCTTCTCCCCTCCCTCAACGCACACCCATACACCACCGACCACCACAGACCCTCCATCCACACCCCTACCCTTCACCCCAACACCCACCCCTAACCCCAACACCCACACCCCAACCCCAACACCCACACCCCAAACCCAACATCCTCCCCCCCACCCCCCGACACACACACACACTGACCATCAATAACAGCCTCAGGCAGAGCTCTCTCTGGTACCATCTTTATATTGACAGGGAAGGTCTTCTCCACCCCCACCCCCCACCCCCCACCTCCCCCCCCTCCCCCCCCACACACACCCCCCCACACACTGACCATCAATAACAGCCTCAGGCAGAGCTCTCTCTGGTACCATCTTTATATTGACAGGGAAGGTCTTCTCCACCCCAACACACACACACCAACCCCCCCCCCACCCCCACCCCCCCTGGTCCCCCCCCCCCCCCACACACACACACACTGACCATCAATAACAGCCCCAGGCAGAGCTCTCTCTGGTACCATCTTTATATTGACAGGGAAGGTCTTCTCCACCCCAACACACACACACCAACCCCCCACCCCCACCCCCCTGGTCCCCCCCACACACACACACACACTGACCATCAATAACAGCCTCAGGCAGAGCTCTCTCTGGTACCATCTTTATATTGACAGGGAAGGTCTTCTCCACCCCAACACACACACACCAACCCCCCACCCCCACCCCCCTGGTCCCCCCCCACACACACACACACACTGACCATCAATAACAGCCCCAGGCAGAGCTCTCTCGGGCTCCAGCTTTACATTGACAGGGAAGGTTTTCTCCGACTGGGGGGTCCACGGGTGGTTGGGCCGCATCCTTTTGCAGGTGAAGGGGGGTGCGCCAGAGGGGAAGGCCCCCGTGATGTGGATCAGGGTCAGGGTCAGGGTCAGGGTGGTCGCCAGGCGCCACAGCAAGGCTGAGTTCGTGGGCAGCATTGTCAGTAGTTTAGTCTTCACTGCAAGGCTGCAACAACAACAGCAACACTACTACTATTACTACTACTACTGCTGCTGCTACTGCTGCTGCTGCTGCTACTACTACTACTGCTACCAGTAATAATAATAACAATAACAACAATGAATATGAATAAATTCAATAGATAAGATGATGATAATGAAAACGATGATAATAATAATAATAATACTAATAATGATGATGATGATGATGTGTGTGTGTGTGTGTCTGTGTGTGTGTGTGTGTGTCTGTGTGTATGTGTGTCTGTGTGTGAGGGAGAGAGAGAGAATGTGTGTGTGGTGGGGGTGGGGGGGGAGAGGTGGGGCGAAGGAGGAGAGTGGAAAATGCCGCGTGCATGTACTCTTCCTCGAACCACGTCATTTGAGGTCCTTCCTCCTTAAAAACAGTGTGTGTGTGTGTGTGGGGGGGGGGGGTGTGGGGGGGGTGCGTGCGTGCGTGTGTGTGTGTGTGTGTGTGTGTGCGTGCGTGCGTGTGCGTGCGTGCGTGCGTGCATGCGCGTGTGTGTGTGTGTGTGCTCGCGCGCGCGTGCGTGCGTTCGAGAGTAGGAACAAGTCCCTGGCCTGTCACAACGATTCGGCGAACGAAAACACGAATAACGAACTGTGGTTGAAAAGCAAAACAATACCCAAGGTGGAACACACAATTGTGAGAGAGAGACAGTCGCTACATCTTTCTGAATGCTTGTGTCTGTCTCTGTCTCTGTCTGTCTCTCTGTCTGTCTGTCTGTCTGTCTGTCCGTCTCTCTCTCTCTCTCTCTCTCTCTCTCTCTCTATATATATATATATATATATGTATATGTCTGTCAGTCTGTCTGCCTGGCTGTCTGTCTGTCTGTCTATTTGTCTGTCTGTCTGTGTCTCTTTCTGTCTGTTTATCTGTCTCTCTCTAGATATATCTCTCTGTCTGGCTGGCTGTTTGTCTGGCTGTCTCTGTCTGTCAATCTATTTATCTGTCTGTCTATCTGTTTGTCTGTCTGTGTCTCTTTATGTCTTTCTGTTTTTCTGTCTGTCTCTCTCTCTCTCTAGATATATCTCTCTGTCTGTCTGTCTGGCTGGCTGGCTGTTTGTCTGGCTGTCTCTGTCTGTCTGTCTGTGTTTCTTTCTGTATGTTTGTCTGTCTGTCTGTCTCTCTGGATATATCTCTCTGCCTGTCTGTGTGCCCGTCTGTCTTCATGGCTCTGTCTGTCCGTCTGTCTGTCTGTCTCTCTCTTTCTCCCCCTCCGTCTCTCTCTCTCTATCCACCATACACCCTTCGCCTTTCCCTTCCACCCCCCTTCTCTCTCTCTCTCTCTGTCTCTCTGTTTGTCTCTATCCGCCATTCACTCTCCCCTCCCACCCATCCCGCTCTCTCTCTCTCTCTCTGTCTCTCTCTCTCTCTCTCTCTCTCTGTCTCTCTCTCTCTCTCTCTCTCTCTCTGTCTCTATCCGCCATTCACTCTCCCCCTCCCACCCCCCTTCTCTCTCTCTCCCTTTTGACACGGACTACATCAGTGTGGCGATAACAAGTGCTGACCCACCTGTGGTCATAGCATCTCCCACCTCTCTCTGTCTCTCTCAATCTCTTCCTTCTCTGAGCTGTGTTCATGAGAGAGAGAGGCGGCCTTTTATGGCGCTCGTCATGAAATATCACTATTTTAGTTAATTACGTGTTATTTATTGTTTCAATGTTACTGTGATTTGTTTATTCATCTTGGTGAAATTGTTCTGTACAAGTGGATATAAAAAAAAAAACTATGATTCATCTGATTTCGTGAATGTTGATCGCTGTGCAACTTGGCACACCTGCACTCACCTGCCGCGGTCTTCACACACGGTGTCCGTGCCGTTCTGGCTGTGGTGTGTGGTACTGTGGTGTGTGGTGCTGTGGTGTGTGGTACTGTGTTGTGTGGTACTGTGGTGTGTGGTACTGTGGTGTGTGGTACTGTGTTGTGTGGTACTGTGGTGTGTGGTACTGTGGTGTGTGGTACTGTGGTGTGTGGTACTGTGGTGTGTGTTACTGTGTTGTGTGGTACTGTGGTGTGTGGTACTGTGGTGTGTGGTACTGTGTTGTGTGGTACTGTGGTGTGTGGTACTGTGGTGTGTGGTACTGTGGTGTGTGGTACTGTGGTGTGTGGTACTGTGGTGTGTGGTACTTTTGCTGTTGGATATCTTCTTCAGCGTCCAAGATGCAATTTACTTGTCCAACATCCATGATAATGTTTTTTGCCATGCACTGAACTCTGGAGTCATGGCGGTCCGGTACTGTGAGTAGATGAATGTGGTGTGTATTGTGTGTGTGTGTGTGTGTGTGTGTGTGTATCTGTTTGTGATCATGGCCAGTCCCGTATCCATATGTGAGGAAAACGGTGGTCGTAAATTAAAACCCACCCTGGATTTATTTCAAAAACGCTTTTCCTGTTCAATTGACGAATTAACTTTGTGGAGGAATTGCCTGTTGTATCGTTATTCAGCCATCACTAACTGACATTTCCTTCACCTACTGTGACTATAATGTGCACGATACTGCTTTATCTCCGCCACCAGTCATTGTGTCTTTTTCCCCTCCCTCTTCTCTTGCAAAAACTGTTTTCCGTATTCTTTTCCGGTCAACCAAGTCCATCACTCTTACTCTGTATTTTACTGCGCAATCGCATAGAACACTACTCTGTCAAGGCATCGATTGCCCGCAATGGGACACTTGTGAATGTGAAATTATAAAAATGTTCATTGACTATTTTCTTCGTGACAAGAACTGTGAAAAACTGTCACGTTCCTTACTGGAACCTTCTATTGGCTTTATCGGTGCTGTTTCTGAGAATATTTCCCTTACACAGCCTTCCGTGGATCTGACTCAGATGGCCTTTTCATCTGACCCTGCTGGTAAGGACCTTCCCCCACCTTCACAGTCTCATCTCCTCCAGGACTCGGACTCTGCCACACCAGTGCAGGAAGGTGTCGTCCTTTACCCCCCTACCCCACCAGTTGTGCATGATGATGTGAACTGTGACCACAACGTTACGACAAAGAAAGACAGGACTCCAATCAGCAAACGGACTCGACTTCAGTGCAGACGTTCTTTGTACAAGACTACAGTGCCAACAGCCTCCAGCCCAGTGACAGCCTTGAAGAACAGAATGACCAAGCTAGAACAGACTGTTAATTCCTTGTCCACAATGGAGCTCTCCACAGATGATATTAACTCTATCATTGATCATATAAAAACTGCAACGAAAAATGATCTGCGTGTAAACATATGTGATAAATTCAATTATATTTGTGATAAGATAGATGACATGAAAACTGTTGTAACAAATTTAGAAACTGTCAACAAACAAATTGTGAAAGAAAACAATTCTATTAAAACTCGGTTAGGTTCTCTACAGTCTCAGATAAAAAGAAGTAAATCATTTCAGAGAGACTGTGTCACAATTTCCACGCAAACATTACCTGATATTTTTGTGAAAAACATTATTACCCATTCTGATGTCTGCACGCAAACAGAAACAGTACCATTCAGTCAAACACGGGATGATGTTAGTCCTGTTAAAGATGTTCGCATGGACACAGTCACTGAGACACAATCTAGTATGCATAATACTTCCTCAAAGCCGGCTTCAGAAGCTAAGTCACAGACCCGTGACAGTCTGTCTCCCGTGAGTGACAAAGTGGAATGTTCCACAGACCCCTCTCCTCTTCCCCCTCAACAGGACGGCGAATCTGTAGAATGTGCTGTTCAGACCAAGAATTTCTATTCTGTCCTCTCTGACACAAATACTGATGTGTCAAAGAACAAAACATATCTATCAACAGACACACATTCTAGGAAAGATACCCAAGCGGTCAAGCCAGATAGTGTCCACAATGCATCATCCCCCTTTGACACGCTGTGTCGTATGTCTGTTCCTTACAGAACTACTGTGTTGCTGGTTGGGGACTCTGTGCTGCGCTACGTCAATCCCAAACGTTTAGTGCTTAGACATGAACGACCATTTAAAATATGTTCCCAGGTATCTCCATCGAAGACCTTCTCTCGTGGCTTCCCTCGTTGTCCGTAACCCCATTTTTAAAGGAACTGATCGTACATGCTGGTGTCAATTCATGCCAGTCAGGTCCCATTTCTGTCAGTACCTGGTCATCCCTCATTGTCTTATGTAATCAGAAATTTCCAAATGCTCGTGTCAGCTTCAGTTCCATTCTTCCTGCCAGAGGCAGACATTCATTCAATAATACTATCTTTCCAGCAAACCGCAATTTAAAGGTGGCTTGTGACAAACATAACGCTACATATATTGACAACTTCCCCAGTTTTGCAGAAGATAGGAGTCTGTACAGTGACGTCATTCACCCAAATGTCCGAGGTACTGCGAAACTTGCGGACAATCTGAAAAATCTGTGGCGGAATGTGCCTGTCAGGAATTTTCCATTTGATTCTTTCCTTCACAATCAAGTTAAAACCCCTCTGAGAAATCCTGAACCAAGACAGCCCTCGGCTTTGACTTACCCCAGTTCTTCATCATTTCACCCTTATGAAAGTGCTCAGAATAATCATGATCGTGCCAACCATCAATTTACTCCAGAAGACTGCCCTCCATTTTCATCCCTTGAACATTTTCCCCCTTTAATGCAAAGATCATCCCCCAAAGAATTTCCAGTGAACCCCCTCCCACATAACCCTGAACCCAGTCTTCCTGTTCACCCTTTGCCCACTCAGAGCTCTGCATTCAGTCATCATCATGTTGACACACCCATGAACACAAATGCGTTTCCCTCACAGAATAGGACGTATGGAATGAATAATCCCAACACCCCAACTGATATCCATCCTTATGCAGAACAGTTACTGAGAATGGCATCACGTCTTTTGTCTCAGCAACATTTCACTCCGTCATAGCAGCCCCCCACCCCACCCCACCCCACCCCCTTATTATTGTTATTTTTATTTTTATTTAATGATTGATAAAAAAATAAATAAATAATTCCTTCTATTATCGATATGAAATCTACCCAGCCGCCTAGGATTAACGTAAAATCAAAAGGTAATGTTTCCACATTCTATCGTGTACATAAATATGGTGTGTGTGTGTGTGTGTGTGTGTGTGTGTGTGTGTGTGTGTGTGTGTGTGTGTGTGTGTGTGTGTGTGATCGTGCGCGTGCCGTGCGTGCGTACGTGCGTGTATGTATGATTGTTACACAATACCCACTAATTTGCCGGACCATCATGAAAAGTGTATTGTTGACTTGTGGTCCAGTAAATGTGACATTTGCGCTTGCGTCACATTTAGAGAAAAGTACAAGTACTTAGTGAATGATACCTTGTACTTATAAACGGTTTGTTAAAGGTCTTTTTTCTTGTCGGTAATTTTCTACTTTTTGCTTGTGATTTGGATATATCGTCTCTTATCTCTGTAAATTACCGTGTTTAGTTGTCATTTGTGCAGTTGACCCTCAGCCTTTATCTAACATTGTGATTATTGTATGGTTGATAAAATTTTGCATTTTCTCGTGAAGTGTAGAGAACAATGCCGAGCACACTTGATGTGTGGCCTTCCAAAGATGGCCTTAGAATTGAATTTCTTAATATCAATCATGTTGTTAGTAAACTGACAGATGTATCACTTATTTTACATAATTCCGGTGCGTATTTTCATGTTTTTGGTATAGCTGAATCTCGATTATCTCACAATAATGTGATTCTGAACTAAAAATGACAGGGTATAATGTTGTCCGTAGAGATCCTACGCGTACTTTGGAAACAGGGTTATTGATATATGTCCACCAGAGCATTAATTTTAAACAAGTGCACCTCCCTGATCTTCATTGTTTTGAATCCTTATGGATACAAGTCAACTTAAAAAGATGTAAACCAGTTCATTTGGGTTTTATTTATCCAGCTGAATATGTTCATTGGAGGGACAATTTTACTCTTTTGATGGAGGACGTTACTTCTTTTTCTGATGAATTAATATTATTGGGCGACTTCAATATTGATTTATTAAAACCTAATAAATTATGGACACATACTGTGGAATCATTTCATCTTACCCAATTGATAGATAAGCCAACTAGAATTACTCCATCTTCACAATCTCTTATTGATCACATTTATGCATCTACAATACATAATATAGTTGAGATATGTTCACCAGATTATGGTTGCAGTGACCACTTTCCTATTTGTTTAACATGGTTAAAGAAAGGTGTCAAAGTTCCTAGAAATTGTCACACATTAATTAAATATAGAGACTTTTCAAAATTCGATCCTGATAAGTTTTTGTTTGATTTAATTAATTCGCATATTTCTGTTGTTTATCAGTTCACAGATCCTGATGAGGCATTTGAAGTTTGGTATCATAATTTTTTAAATGTATATGATAAAAATGCTCCATTAAAATCTAAACGTGTTAGTATTAATTCGAAAGTACCATGGCTTACACAAGATCTTCAAAATGCCATGGATTTAAGAGATGCATTACTAAAAACAGGAACCAAAGAAGAGTATGCTAGACAAAGGAATTTGGTTAAATACCTGAAGCGTGTGGCTAAAAAGAAATATTTTCAAGAACTAGTTTCTTCCAAAGCTGACAGTAAATCAATCTGGAAAGCGATAAACCAGATCACTAATCGTAATGCCAATACTAAAAGTACATCAATCAGTGATATGTCTCCTGATAAACTTAATAGACATTTTTGTGAAATAGGTAGTTCAACTGTAAAATCTGATAGGTATCTAAATAATACTCTTTAAGGTTTAAGTGAATTCTGTACGTCAAAAAATATTTCGTCTGACTCAAAAATTCCCTTAATGGCTGTTCATGAAGTTTGCAATGCATTATCACACTTAAAACAAACTGGAACCAGAAGTTTGGATGGAACTGATAGTAAAATTTTGAAACTTTCTGCACCAGTTGTTTCTGAAACCCTTACTTACATTTGCAATTTATGTATAACGAAAAATCAGTTTCCCAAGGCATTTAAACTGGCAAAAGGCATCCCGCTGTACAAGTCAGGAGATCAAACAGAGCCTTCAAATTATAGACCAATTTCAATCTTGTCTACTTTGTCAAAACCCATAGAAACCCACGTTAAAAACACATTTTTAGTCATTTTAATTCCTTTAATCTGTTTCATCCAAGTCAGTCTGGTTTCAGACCTAATCATTCATGCCACACTGCACTAACATCCTTAGTTGACAAGTGGCTGACTAATATAAATAATAATAACTTTACTGGAGTTCTATTTGTAGACTTCGCAAAAGCCTTTGATGTGATTGATCAAGCACTTCTTCGTAAAAAAAACTTAGAATTTATGGCTTATCAAACAATACATTAGATCTCTTGCACTCATTTTTATCTGATAGGAAACAACTGGTGATAATTAATGGAAAAGAATCTTCTCTGTTACCTATTGAATATGGTGTTCCTCAGGGTTCTGTGTTGGGACCAATATTGTTTTCCATTTATATAAATGATTTACCTTTATTTATCACTGCATTATGTGAACTGTTTGCTGATGATACGACTTTATACGTTGACAATTCTAAACTCTCTGAAGTTTCCAGAACATTGCAGGTAAGTATTAATCAGTTAACTGATTGGTCTGAACTAAACCACATGAGTTTGCATCCACAAAAAACCAAATACATGTTGATTACAACCAGACAGAAGCGTCAAACTCTTGCATCGTATTCCTCCTCCCTTTTTATAAATGGCAAAGTCATTGAAGAAGTCGACAGTCACAAGGTTCTTGGGGTAATTATTGATAACAACTTGACCTGGTCTGATCACATATCAATGTTATGTAAAACTATTTCCAAAAAGGTATATCAACTTTCTAAAATAAAACATTTTTTTAAATTTACATACTCGAAAAATATTTTTTCACGCCTACATTGAATCTTATATAAACTATGCCTCAACTGTCTGGGATTCAGTGAGTGATAACATCCTAAAACCACTCCTAAGTCTTCATAGGCGTGCTCTTAAATTAGTTATTCTAAAATCGTCCTCTTTATATGTTTCTGATTATATAGAACTTGATATATTGCCATTGAAAATTAAACTTAAATATAATAAAGCCATATTTATGTTCAGGTTATACCCCACCCTCTCTCAAAAGTAATTTTCCAGTAAATAGTCACCGTCACACACATAAAATAACCTTGCCTCGACCAAGAATTGATCTCTATAAAACAAGTCTCACATACTCTGGTGGATATTTATGGAATTCTATTTCATCTACACTTAATATAAACTCCAGTCTCAGTGTATTCAAAAGACTATATCATAAACATCTAATGTCAGAGCTAATTTCTATGAATCCTTGAAATTACTGAGACTGATAAACAAATGATGTATTCTCAATATCCTTGTCTATTTGTCTATCTCCTTTCCTCCCTTCCTCTTTTCTTCCCTCCTCCCTCTCTTCCTCTCTCTCACTTTCTCTCTCTCTTTCTCTCTCTCTCTCAACAGTTTTCCTCTCTTTCCTTCCTTTCGAAGAGGTGGCGCTGCGCTCAGTGGCGACACAGTGTTTTTGCAGGCTCGTGCTTTTTAGTGTTTTGTGGAGTTTTACCTGTATTAGCCTTTTTATACTTGTGCAAGATGGTGTGTGACTGTTCCAAGTGTGTTGTGGTGTGCCTGCTGTTGCTGCTCCTGTCTGTGTGTGGCTGTTTTAGCCAAACAACCGGTGTCAACCATGACTGGCTTGCCGCGCCCACCCACTACAACATGGCGGACCTACTTCGACTTCGGTCGTCTGCACTGTCCAAGATCCGACCTCGTCTCGATCTTCCAAAGGAGCTAAAGCCCCGCAGACGAGGTCGGAAGGGTGGTGTCAGAGCCAGAAACAAGGTCAGAAAATACAAACCCTATCTACCAACTGTGATCGAGGGCAATGTGCAATCACTCAGAAACAAAACAGACGAACTTTCGGCCAACATTTTATCCTGCTCCGATTTTAAAACGTGCAGTTTAATGTGTTTTACAGAAACGTGGCTAAACAGTTTTATTGCTGATGAACAAGTGTCGTTAGATGGTTTTAGTTTATTCAGGGGGGATAGGACTGAAGATGCGGGGAAGAAGGGGGGAGGTGGGGTGTGTGTTTTTATCAACAAACAATGGTGTCATCCAAACAACATCACTGTCACACACAAGGAATGCTCACCTGTGTTAGAGTTCATGACCCTTGGAATCAGGCCATACTACTTGCCACGGGAATTTTCTCACGTGCAACTGACAGTTGTGTATATTCACCCCAAAGCCAGTGCGAGTGAAGCAGAGAACGCAATTGCCAGCCACGTACACGATCTTGAGGCAAAGGCACCTGACTCTTTGAAACTTTTAACCGGGGATTTTAATCACTGTTCTCTTAAAAAGACACTTCCAAATTTTTACCAGCATGTTACTGTCCCAACCCGCGAGAACAAGACAATTGATTTGTTTTATTCTAATGTACCGGATTCTTATTCTTCTGTACAGCTGCCACCCCTTGGACGTTCTGACCACAGCCTAACCTATCTGTTGCCACTTACAGACCTTTAGTGAAACGTCAGCCGCCTGTGAAAGTGTCAGTGCGTGACTGGTCAGCTGACTCCATTGACACCTTAAGAGGCTGTTTTGAGTGCACAGACTGGAATGTGTTTGTTGAGGCCACGGACAATGTATGTGAATTAACAGATACAGTTACAGATTACATTAAGTTTTGTGAAGATTGTGTTGTTCCAGCTAGAGATGTTAAAATTTTTGCCAATAACAAACCCTGGATTTCGAAACGTATCAAAGGTACTCTTAATGCTAAGAAAAGTGCTTTTAAGGGAGGGGTAAAAGAAGAGATTAGGGAAGCACAAAGACAGGTTAAGAAAGACTTGCAAGAGGGCAGAGAAAACTATAAGCGGAAAATAGAAAACAAATTACTCAGCAACAACATGAAAGGGGTGTGGGAAGGGATGAAACTAATGAGTGGATACAAAGGTAGGAAGGGGGGGAAAGAAACGGTTTTATCATCATCAGAAGAAGAAGCAAACAAACTGAATGACTTTTTTGCTCGTTTTGATTGTCACGATTTTAGCGCAGAAAGACAAGATTTAAGTGATATTTTAAATGTTAAGAAGGACGAATGCATTGTTGTGTCTGAAGAGGAAGTGCTTTCACAATTAAAACGAGTGAAACCAAACAAAGCACCTGGTCCTGATATGATCCGATCAAATACACTGAAATACTGTGCAGCTCAGCTCTACCAGATTTTAACAATTATTTTTAATCAGTCTCTTAGTGAATGCAAAATACCATCTATCTGGAAAACTTCCTGCATTATACCTGTACCTAAGAAAACACATGTTTCATGTATGAATGACCTCCGTCCTGTAGCACTGACATCTGCTGTGATGAAAGTTTTTGAGAGAGTGATACTTGTCTATCTGCAGGAGTCTGTCAAACCATTTTTAGACCCCTTGCAATTTGCATACAGGAGAAACAGATGTACGGATGATGCAATACTGTTTGTCTTGAACAAAATCTATGAACACCTAGACAAATCAAATACCTGTGTCCGCTTGATGTTCTTTGATTTTTCTAGTGCTTTTAATACAATTCAACCTCACCTCTTAGCAAAAAAGCTGATGCACATGGGACTCGCTTTTCCGACGATTTTATGGGTTTTAGACTATCTTACTAAAAGGCCTCAGTTTGTAAAATTAAATGATTTTATGTCTACTGTCTCTTTCACAAACACAGGTGCACCACAAGGTACAGTCCTCTCGCCTTTTCTTTTTACCTTGTATACGGCTGAATGCAGAAGTCTGACCAATTCGTGTCCCCTCGTTAAGTTTGCAGATGACTCCGCACTGACAGGACTTATTACTGATGACGATGACACTGACTACCGAAGAGAAATTGACAGGTTTGTGAACTGGTGTGAAGAAAATTTCCTTGAGCTGAATGTTGGCAAAACCAAAGAGCTTGTAATCGACTTCAGAAAAAAGAAATCAACTTTAAGTAAAATCATCACAAAAAATGAAGTGGTCGAACAAGTAGACTCATACAAATATCTCGGTGTGATAATCGACAATAAGCTGTCTTGGAATGAAAACTCAACTGCACTCATTAAAAAGAGCAACAGTCGCATGTACTGTCTTAGAAAAATGAAATCTTTTAATGTATGCAAGCAGATGCTCCAAATGTTTTACACATCTGTTGTCTGTAGTGTTTTAACATACGGAGCCGTGTGCTGGGGGGGAAACCTGACCAAACATGACAAAGACAGGTTGGAAAAAGTCATTAGGAAAGCGGGTGGGGTGGTGGGTATAAGACAAGACACCTTTAGCGACATGCACAATAGAAAACTGACTGACAGACTAATAACAATTTTGACCGACGTAAGACACCCACTACATGATGACATTAACAGCAGAAGGTCAGACATAAGTGGTAGGTTTAGAGCTCCACGCGCAAGAACATCTCGATACATTAATTCATTTATTCCTACAGCCATTCGCGCACACAATCAAAACATCCAATACACTAAGTGAACCCTCCCACCCCCCAAGCCCCCTCGCCACAGCAACACCTGAACTTCACCAGCAGACGAGTGTATGGGAGCAGACATTATGCGTGCATGTGGGACTGAGCGGGTGAGCACGGGCAAGCAAGCATTTGTGTGTGTGTGTGATCGGAAGTGATTTTTAAATATTTTCTTATTTTACTTGGATTTCATGTATCTTAATGTTAATGTTCTAATCTTATTGGCGTGACATATGTTATGTGCATGCATACGTTGTTTGTGTGTGTGTGAGTGTGTGTGTGTGCGTGTGTGTGTGTGTGTGTGTGTGTGCATTTTACTTATATATACGATTTATTCCCTTGATGTTTTTATTTATGTATTGTTGTACAATACCTTATGGTCTTAACGTGTGTGTGTGTGTGTGTGTGTGTGTGTGTGTGTGTGTGTGTGTGTGCATGTGTGTGTGTGTGTGTGGGTGTGTGTGCGTGCGTGCGCGCATGTCATTTTTAGTAATCTTATGCCCTTTTTTGTTGTTGGATGTTTTCATTTGTAAATATTGTTGTGCAATACCCTATTGTCTTAACATGAGTATGTGTGTGGGGGGAGTGGGGGGGTTAGTATATCGTCAGCTATTGGGAATTCTTATTTGACTAGTTTTAATCTCTTCTTATGTTGCGCATGATTTTATGCCAGTGTTTACAATGAGCCTGTGATTGCACAACTTAATTTCCATGTGGATTAATAAAGTGTTTTTGATTTGATTTGATTGATTGATTGATCGTATCTCTTCCTCTCTTACCTTCTTCTTCCCTCTGTCCTTCACGCAAAAGCAAAGTTAATTTGTGGGGAACTGTGTATTTTCTATGCCATTTATTGTTCTTGTTGTTGTTGCCATGCAAAGTGGGGAATTTTTTTTCCTTCTTCTTCTTTTTTCAGTCTTCTTGTATTTCCTAGATTATACGTTTTCTTTACGAGGGTAGGATGAAAACAGGCCGATAAGTGCCTGTTCTTTTTCCTTAATAAAAAAGTTTCGATTTCGATTTCGATTTCTCTCTGTCTCTATCCCCCATTCACTCTCCCCCTCCCACCCACTTCTCTCTCTCTATCTCTCTGTCTCTATCCGCCATTCACTCTCCCCCTCCCACCCCCCTTCTCTCTCTCCCTCTCTCTCTCTCTCTGTCTCTATCCGCCATTCACTCTCCCCCTCCCACCCCCCTCCCACCCCCTTCTCTCTCTCTCTCTGTCTCTATCCGGCATTCACTCTCCCCCTCCCACCCCCCTTCTCTCTCTCTCTCCCTCTCTCTCACTGTCTATCCACCATTCACTCTCCACCTCCCACCCCCTTCTCTCTCTCTCTCTCTCTCTCTCTCTCTCTCTGTCTCTATCCGCCATTCACTCTCCCCCTCCCACCCCCCTTCTCTCTCTCTCTCTCTCTCTCTCTCTCTCTCCCTCTCTCTCTCTCTCTCACTGTCTATCCACCATTCACTCTCCACCTCCCACCCCCTTCTCTCTCTCTCTCTCTCTCTCTCTCTCTCTCTGTCTCTATCCGCCATTCACTCTCCCCCTCCCACCCCCCTTTTCTCTCTCTCTCTCTCTCTCTCTCTCTCTCCCTCTCTCTCTCTCTCACTATCCACCATTCACTCTCCACCTCCCACCCCCTTCTCTCTCTCTCTCTGTCTCTATCCGCCATTCACTCTCCCACTCCCAACTCCCTTCTCTCTCTCTCTGTCTATCCGCCATTCACTCTCCCCCTCCCACCCCCTTCTCTCTCTCTCCCTCTCTCTCTGTCTCTATCCGCATTCACTCTCCCCCTCCCACCTCCTCCCTATCTCTCTATCCGCCATTCACTCTCCCCCTCCACCCACCCCCCTCTCTCTCTCTCTATCCGCCATTCACTCTCCCGCTCCCACCCCCTTCTCTCTCTCTCCCTCTCTCTGTCTCTATCCGCCATTCACTCTCCCGCTCCCACCCCTTTCTCTCTCTCTCCCTCTCTCTGTCTCTATCCGCCATTCACTCTCCCCCTCCCACCCCCTTCTCTCTCTCTCTCTATCCGCCATTCACTCTCCCCCTCCCACCCCCTTCTCTCTCTCTCTGTCTCTATCCGCCATTCACTCTCCCCCTCCCACCCCTTTCTCTCTCTCTCTCTGTCTCTATCCGCCATTCACTCTCCCACTCCCACCCCTTTCTCTCTCTCTCCCTCTCTCTGTCTCTATCCGCCATTCACTCTCCCCCTCCCACCCCCTTCTCTCTCTCTCTCTATCCGCCATTCACTCTCCCCCTCCCACCCCCTTCTCTCTCTCTCTCTCTATCCGCCATTCACTCTCCCCCTCCCACCCCTTTCTCTCTCTCTCTCTCTCTCTGTCTCTATCCGCCATTCACTCTCCCCCTCCCACCCCTTTCTCTCTCTCCCTCTCTCTGTCTCTATCCGCATTCACTCTCCCCCTCCCACCCCCTTCTCTCTCATACTATGTTTAGAACAGCAGCAGTGAAACACTCATATATGGGTCGTAGAAGCGGGGGGTTACTGCTGCTTGTCCATAAAAACCTGAGCAAATTCATAACACCAATAGTGGTTAATACCGAGCATGTGGTCTGCATCAAGATTTCTAAGTGCATGCTACAATGGGACAAAGATCTGCTTATGGTATTTGTTTATATCCCACCATCAGGTTCAGTACACTATAAAACATCAAATTTTACTTGCCATATAGATGCCCTTGATCATTGTATTCTAGACTTAATAAATCGTTACCCACAGGCCCATTTGATATGTAGTGGAGACTTTAATGCAAGGACAGCCAATCTCCAAGTAACGTGGTCACACACCGATCTGACCTCCAGACCCCTCCACTTAACTCCTTTCTTCAAAGAATCAAGGCTGTCAAAAGATGACACATTGAATATTTTTGGTGAAACTATGTTAAATTTCTGTGCATGCTTTGATTTATGTATCCTGAACGGTTATAACCATAGTAACTTTAGTCCTGGCTACACCTTCATATCAGCACATGGATGTAGCGTTATCGATTACTGCCTTGTTTCCAGCCATTTCATTGACAATATTACCAGTTTTTCAGTTTGCAGCAGAGTTGATTCAGAACATATGCCAGTTTTGTTTGAAATCAAAGGGGAATCACCAGTGCTATGTTCGCTCCATTATGAAACAGAAAGAATTGTCTGGAGAAAGGGAAGGATGACAGAATTTACAAAAATATCTAATAGCGATTTGTTCTTTCATAACATAGATTATGCATCCTCTTTGATTGATACAAATATCAACACAGCTCTTCAGGAACTTACGAGCTGTCTAATGAATGCTAGTGCCTGTGTACGCTCAAAGCGCCCTGCTAGAAGCATTGTCAAAAGAAAAACATGGTTTGATAAAGAATGCCAGGAAAACAAAAGAATAGTTAGATCAGCGCTGACACTTTTTAAAAGATCTGGGAACGTAAATGAGCAAAACATCTATCTACAGCTAAGAAGGAAATATAACAATCTAAAGAACCTGAAAAGGCGTAACTTTAATCAAGGGCGCATCGATTCTCTGATGAGTGTTGCAAACGATTCTCAGGCTTTCTGGTCAGAGATCAGTAAATATCGCAGTAGAACCCACTTAGCTAACAACATTTCTCAGGATGAGTGGCTGGTCCACTTCGACCATCTGCTGAATTCTGGCTATGAAGAGAATCAGCACCAACCTGCACTTAACGTCTCGGATATGGTATTCGATTGTATCCTGGATTCAGACATTACAGCAGAGGAAATTAAGCAAGCCATCCAAGGTCTTAAAAATGGCAAAGCTGCTGGACCAGATGATCTTATAAGTGAAATCTTGAAAGCTTCAATAGACCCAATACTCCCTTTCCTAGTTACATACTTCAACAAACTTTTTAGAGATGGTATTTTTCCAGAGGAATGGACGAAATCTATCATAATCCCTCTATTTAAAAATGGGGATGCTAATGATACTAACAACTATCGGGGTATTTCTCTGATCAATAACTTAAGTAAAGTTTTCACAAGCATTTTGAATAATCGACTCGTTTCTTGGGCAGAAACGAACTCAATTATTTCAGAAGCACAAGCGGGATTTAGAAAATCATATTCCACCACTGACCACATTTTCACTCTGCATGCCTGCATCGAGAAGCATCTGTCAAGAAATAAGAAATTTTATGTAGCATTCATAGATTTCAGTAAAGCCTTCGACAGAGTACAACACAGCCTATTGTTCGGTGTACTGCTTAGAAATGGTGTTAAAGGTAGAATGTTCAATATTTTGAGGAGTATGTATAGTACGATACAATCTTGTGTTAGATGTGGTAATTCATGCACCAAATATTTTAAATGTTTGCAAGGTCTGAAACAAGGATGCTCATTAAGCCCAACTCTATTCTCGTTCTTTATTAATGAGCTTGCACATGAAATGTTTACGCGGGGTAAGCATGGAATACAGTTCCAACCAAATGATATTGAAATCTTTATTTTACTATTTGCTGATGATATTGCTCTTATGTCTTCCACCATTTCAGGTTTACAAAATCAGCTGAATGTTCTACATGAGTGTGCACAAAGATTACGCTTGAAAGTGAACCTAGATAAAAGTAAAGTTATAGTTTTTCGTAAAGGTGGATACTTAGGAAAGAAAGAACATTGGTTTTATGGTCAAGATTGCTTAGAAATAGTTAACTCTTACAAATATTTAGGTGTCCTATTTTCAACTAAACTTAGTTTTGAAGTTGCTACTGGCTTTGAACATGTTATTCGTGCTAAGAAAGCTACCTTCGTAATTTTGAAAACTTTAAGGAAACTTGGATACTATTCTCCTAAACTGTTTTTCAAGCTCTTTGATGCTCAGGTCGTTCCCTCGCTTTTGTATGGCTCGGAGCTATGGGGTTTCAAACCACGAGAATCCATAGAAAGGATCCATTTGCAAGCTTGCAAGTTACTGCTAAACGTCCCACCTTTCACTCCTAATGATATGGTATACGGCGAACTTGGAAGATACCCATTGTTTATAAACTCTGCCGCGAGATGTATACTATATTGGTTTCGGCTACATAAACAGCCATTGTCTAGATATTCTAGGAAAGCCTATGATATGCTTTACGACATACAAAACAGAAGTAACAATGCACAAAACTGGGTTACTTACGTAAAGAACCTTCTCTGTACCAATGGTTTCGGTTATGTTTGGATGTTTGGAGCAGTTGGGGATGAGAAACTCTTCATACGCATATTTAAAGAGCGCTTACAGAACTGCTTTTGTCAGCGTTGGTATGCGCATGTGTCAGAAAGCAGGCGCTTTGAATTTTATCACTCGTTTAAAAGCGCCATTGAATGTGAAAAATACCTTGATCACATTAATAATAGATATTTCAAAACAATATTTACACGCTTCAGAATGGGTGTTTCGGCTATAAATAGCCACATCCACCGCTTTTCCCCTGTTGGTCAAATGGGTTGCCCTCTTTGTTCTGCTGACTGTGAAGATGAATTCCATGTACTGTTTGAATGCTCAAACTACAGTGACCTCAGGTTGAAATATTGTATAAATAGTTCCAACTCACACTTGACACGGGATCAGCAATGTGCAAGTATTTTGAATGGTGGACTCGGCAGTAAACTAAATCTTTCAAAGTTTCTTTTTCTGGCTTTTAAACGCAGAGACTTAATGAATCATGAATCATTACCAACAACTAGTTAAGGTACGAAAATGATTAATTATGTTTTGCCATTGCCTTTTTCAAGTGTCTTCTCACAAGGATGGTCTCTAGCTGATACAGTGGGGACGAAAGATTTATTTATTCATTTATTTGTTTATCTGTTTACCTGTCTGTTATTTATCTACTTATTTGTGTGCCTTGTGTACGTTTCTTTATGTATATTATGTTTGCAACGGGTCACAGGCCTATACGCAATTAAAACATTTGTTCTTGTTCTTGTTCTCTCTCTCTCTCTCTGTCTCTATCCGCCATTCACTCTCCCCCACCCACCCCCCTTCTCTCTCTCTCTCTCTCTCTCTCTCCCTCTCTCTCTCTCTCACTGTCTATCCACCATTCACTCTCCACCTCCCACCCCCTTCTCTCTCTCTCTCTCTCTCTCTCTCTCTCTGTCTCTATCCGCCATTCACTCTCCCCCTCCCACCCCCTTCTCTCTCTCTCTCTCTCTCTCTGTCTCTATCCGCCATTCACTCTCCCCCTCCCACCCCCCTTTTCTCTCTCTCTCTCTCTCTCTCTCTCTCCCTCTCTCTCTCTCTCACTGTCTATCCACCATTCACTCTCCACCTCCCACCCCCTTCTCTCTCTCTCTCTGTCTCTATCCGCCATTCACTCTCCCACTCCCAACTCCCTTCTCTCTCTCTCTGTCTATCCGCCATTCACTCTCCCCCTCCCACCCCCTTCTCTCTCTCTCCCTCTCTCTCTGTCTCTATCCGCATTCACTCTCCCCCTCCCACCTCCTCCCTATCTCTCTATCCGCCATTCACTCTCCCCCTCCCACCCCTTTCTCTCTCTCTCTCTGTCTCTATCCGCCATTCACTCTCCCACTCCCACCCCTTTCTCTCTCTCTCCCTCTCTCTGTCTCTATCCGCCATTCACTCTCCCCCTCCCACCCCCTTCTCTCTCTCTCTCTCTATCCGCCATTCACTCTCCCCCTCCCACCCCTTTCTCTCTCTCTCTCTCTCTCTCTCTCTCTCTGTCTCTATCCGCCATTCACTCTCCCACTCCCACCCCTTTCTCTCTCTCCCTCTCTTTGTCTCTATCCGCCATTCACTCTCCCCCTCCCACCCCTTTCTCTCTCTCTCCCTCTCTCTGTCTCTATCCGCATTCACTCTCCCCCTCCCACCCCCTTCTCTCTCTCTCCCTCTCTCTGTCTCTATCCGCCATTCACTCTCCCCCTCCCACCCCCTTCTCTCTCTCTCCCTCTCTCTGTCTCTATCCGCCATTCACTCTCCCCCTCCCACCCCCTTCTCTCTCTCTGTCTCTATCCGCCATTCACTCTCACCCTCCCACCCCCTTCTCTCTCTCTCCCTCTCTCTGTCTATCCGCCATTCACTCTCCCCCTCCCACCCCCTTCTCTCTCTCTATCCGCCATTCACTCTCCCCCTCCCACCCCTTTCTCTCTCTCTCCCTCTCTCTGTCTCTATCCGCCATTCACTCTCCCCCTCCCACCCCTTTCTCTCTCTCTCCCTCTCTCTGTCTCTATCCGCCATTCACTCTCCCCCTCCCACCCCCTTCTCTCTCTCTGTCTCTATCCGCCATTCACTCTCACCCTCCCACCCCCTTCTCTCTCTCTCCCTCTCTCTGTCTCTATCCGCCATTCACTCTCCCCCTCCCACCCCCTTCTCTCTCTCTGTCTCTATCCGCCATTCACTCTCACCCTCCCACCCCCTTCTCTCTCTCTCCCTCTCTCTGTCTCTATCCGCCATTCACTCTCCCCCTCCCACCCCTTTCTCTCTCTCTCCCTCTCTCTGTCTCTATCCGCCATTCACTCTCCCCCTCCCACCCCCTTCTCTCTCTCTGTCTCTATCCGCCATTCACTCTCCCCCTCCCATCCCTCTCTCTCTCTCTATCTCTGTGTCTCTGTCTCTATCCGCCATTCACTGTCCCCCTCCCACCCCTTTTTCTCATTCTCTCTCTCTCTCTCCGCATTCTCTCTCCCTCCCACCCCCCTTCTCTCTCTCTCTCTCCGCATTCTCTCTCCCCCTCCCACCCCCCTTCTCTCTCTCTATCCGCATTCACTCTCCCCCTCCCACCCCTCTCTCTCTCTCTCTCTCTCTCTCTCTCTCTCTCTCTCTACATATATATATATATATATATATATATATATATATATATATGTATATGTCTGTCAGTCTGTCTGCCTGGCTGTCTGTCTGTCTCTTTCTGTCTGTTAATCTGTCTGTCTGTCTCTCTCTAGATATATCTCTCTGTCTGGCTGGCTGTCTGGCTGTCTCTGTCTGTCAATCTCTCTGTCTATCTATTTGTCTGTCTGTCTATCTGTTTGTCTGTCGGTCTGTCTGTGTCTCTTTATGTCTTTCTGTTTTTCTGTCCGTCTCTCTCTTCCTCTAGATATATCTGCCTGTCTGTCTGTCTGTCTGTCTGGCTGTTTGTCTGGCTGTCTGTCTGTCTGTCTGTCTGTCTGTGTCTCTTTCTGTATGTTTGTTTGTCTGTCTGTCTCTCTGGATATATCTCTCTGCCTGTCTGTGTGCCCGTCTGTCTTCATGGCTCTGTCTGTCCGTCTGTCTGTCTGTCTCTCTCTCTTTCTCCCCCTCTCTCTCTCTCTCTCTCTCTATCCACTATACACCCTTCCCCTTTCCCTTCCACCACCCCTTCTCTCTCTCTCTCTCTCTCCCTCTCTCTCTCTCTCTCTCTCTCTGTCTCTCTGTTTGTCTCTATCCGCCATTCACTCTCCCCTCCCACCCACCCCGCTCTCTCTCTCTCTCTGTCTCTATCCGCCATTCACTCTCCCCCTCCCACCCCCCTTCTCTCTCTCTCCCTCTCTCTGTCTCTATCCGCCATTCACTCTCCACCTCCCACCCCCTTCTCTCTCTCTCTCTCTCTCTCTCTCTCTCTCCTTCTCTCTGTCTCTATCCGCCATTCACTCTCCCCCTCCCACCCCTTTCTCTCTCTCTCTCTCTCTGTGTCTCTGTCTCTCTCTCTGTCTCTATCCGCCATTCACTCTCCCCCTCCCACCCCTTCTCTCTCTCTCTCTGCCTCTATCCGCCATTCACTCTCTCCCTCCCACCCCTTCTCTCTCTCTCTCTCTCTGTCTCTCTGACGCATGAGCAGTCAGACGGGAACAAAAATCACGTGAAAAATGCTCGAACTGTCACAGCTAAACCTTTCTCTTTTCTCTCATGGAATGTGAATGGTTTAATGCCTAAACTTTCTGACACTGATTTTATATCATTTGTTCGTGGTTTTGATTTTGTTTGTTTTCTTGAAACCTTTATGGAAACTTGTCAACCAGATTTGTTTGTTGGTTATAAATTATTTTGCAAATCAGCAATAAAGTTTACAAAGCAAGGGAGAAGATCTGGAGGTGTGATTTGTCTGATAAAACATGAATTCCTTCCTTTTGTTAAGAATATAGAGATAACGAAATATATGAATTGTTGTGTGTTTTTGATTGACAAACAGCTCTTTGGTACAGACAAAGATGTGATGTATGTGTGTGCATATGTTCAACCTGAAGGCTCTCCTTTTTATTCTCACTTTGACCTTGATAATGGAATTGCTATGCTAGAAGAATGCCTGATTGATTGTGTACTTGGAAAAGATGTTTATCTCATCTTATGTGGAGATCTGAACAGTAGGACATCGAATGTTTCTCAAGATTATCTTGATAAAGTTTTTGATACACAGTGTAAAAGTGAAACATATTCATCCAAACGTTGTTCTGAAGATAGTCATCTGAATAATTATGGTAAGTTACTTTTGAATGTATGCACTGCTTTAGGCTTGTGTATTCTCAATGGTTCATGTAAGGGCGACCTACAAGGTCGTTATACATATATATCTGATTCCGGATGTAGTGTCACTGATTATTTTATTTTTTCAAATGATCTATTGTCTCTTGTCTATGAAACATGTGAACTGAAAGTAGATGAAAGGATAGATTCTGATCATATGCCTGTTGTAGCCAATGTTTATTTTCCGAATGAGAACAAACTGTTTTGTGATAAAAAGACAAATGTTGTTGAAGTCTTAGAAAAGATTGTGTGGAACGAAACAAATGCATGTGATTATTATGATAATTTATCTAGGGAAGATACATTTACAAAGCTTGAGGTCGCTGTTAATTTAATAGATTTTGATGTAAATGCTGCTCTAGACATGTTTAATGAATGTATCAAAGAATGTGCTGAGTGTATGAAGAAATGTATTGTTGTTAATCCAAATGGAAAAGAACGTGACTGGTTTGATCAGGAGTGTAAAGCTGGTAGACGAAATGTTAGGTCTTTGTTAAGAACGTGTAGAAGGACATTAAAGGCTGAAGATCGACAAGAATTTCTTATTGCCAGACGTGAATATAAAAATTTAGTGAAGAGAAAAAGAAAACAATTTAATGATGAAATGCTGAATAATCTAGTTAATTCGGTAAGAAACCAAAAAGAGTTTTGGGATACAGTACGTAAAGTTTCATTTAAAAACAAACAGTCTAAAAGTAATATAGATATCGAAGTATGGTTTTGTCACTTTAAATCTTTACTAGATACAAAAGTAGAAAATTGTAGATTCATTGAAGATGTACAAGACGAAGAAAATGATGAATACATGAACCGTCCTATAACGAAAGAAGAAATATTACTAGCCTTAAGAAAACTTAAAAATAAAAAAGCAGCTGGTCCTGATGGCATAATAAGTGAGTTATTAAAGAATGATAATAGTCTAGTAATGGAATTTTTCTTAAAATTGTTCAATAGGCTTTTTGAAAATGGAGAGTTTCCCTTAAATTGGACTGAATCAGTTATTTTGCCACTTTTCAAAAAAGGTAATATCCACGATCCCAATAATTATAGAGGAATTTGTCTCAGTGATGTAAGCAGTAAAGTATTTGGTTTGATTATCAATAACAGATTACAAGAGTGGATAGAGGAGAATAATATTACTGGTGAGCATCAAGCGGGCTTCAAAAGAGGATATTCTACCACAGATCACATGTTCACATTACTTGCACTCATACAGAAACAGTTTTCATTTAATCGTAAACTCTATGTAGCGTTTATCGACTTTGAAAAAGCGTTTGATTCCATCAATAGAAATCTTCTTTGGCCTATTTTGTTTAAAAATGGTATCAAAGGTAAACTGTATAAATGTATTAAAAGTATGTATGATAATGTTAAAGCAAGAGTTAGATGTGGAGCAAGACTAACGGACTATATTAACTGTACAGCAGGTGTAAGGCAAGGAGACCCATGTAGCCCAGTATTATTTTCGGTCTTTATAAATGAGCTAGCGTTAGAGGTTATTAACAATGGAAGGCATGGAGCAACATTCTTAAATGATCCATTTGAACTGTTCATTCTTCTTTTGGCTGATGATGTGGTTTTGTTTTCAGAAACTGTTGTTGGTTTACAAACTCAACTGAACAATTTACATAGGGCAGCTGTATCACTTAAATTAAAGGTCAACATGTCCAAAAGTAATATAATTGTTTTTCGAAAGGGTGGGTATTTAGGTGCAAGGGAAAGATGGGTTTATAACGGTACCATTATGCCTGTGGTGAATGTTTACAAATATTTGGGAATTCTTTTTTCTACTCGTCTTAGCTTCGTTGTTGCTTGCAAAGATCTAGCCAGTAGGGCCAAAAATGCTTTATTACGTATTATGCAAAAGTTATATGTTCTTAATAATAATTCGTTTGAGTTATTTATAAAAATGTTCGATGCACAAGTGCAACCAATTGTGCAGTATGGTTCTCAATTATGGGGTTTGGATAAGGCTGTTGTACATTGTGAGTCTGTTCATTTATTTGCTGTTAAACGATTTTTGGGTGTAGATAGGCGGACACCAAATGATTTAGTATATGGTGAAACAAATCGATATCCAATATCTGTTAACTCTGCAGTTAGTTGTATTCGCTATTGGTTAAGAATATTACAAATGGAAGATTCAAGACTGCCATACAAAGCTTACCAAATGTTATACGAACTGGATAGTAGGGGTAAAATCAACTGGGCATCAAATGTGCGCCTCTGTCTGTTTAAACATGGTTTTGGACATGTGTGGCTGAATCAAGGTGTAGGCTGTGAAGTAGGTTTTATAAATGTTTTTCGACAACGTCTAATAGATAGCAGATGGCAGGAATGGAATCAGCACATCTCGACTAGTGAAAGGTTTGAGATATATAGAACATTTTGTGTCTCGCATGATGTGAAACCATATTTGCTTCTGAATCTTGATAAACATATAAAGTATATCACAACAAGGTTTAGACTGGGTGTTTCTGATTTGGCTGTACATAGGTATAGATACAAAAAAGTGAAAGAATCTGATTTGATTTGTCCTATGTGTAAACGTTCAAAAGAAGATGAAGTTCATTTTGTTCTTTGTTGTGAAGTACTGAAAGAAATCAGAGAAACTTTTATTCGACCCAGATACTATCGACAACCTTGTCTCTTCAAATTGGTCCTATTGTTGTCTTGTACTGACCATGATGTTGTGCGAAATTTGTCTCTGTTTTTCTACAAAGCATTTAGATACAGGGAAATTCTTACTTCTTAATGTTCCTGATATATCCATAGCTGCATTGTTTTGATCTGTATGTCTTAAATGATATGATTATTGTCTGTTCACTTTCCCCTTCATGAGGGGCCTAGGCCTAAAATGAATAAACCATCTGAATCTGAATCTGAATCTCTCTGTCTCTATCCGACATTCACTCTCCCCCTCCCATCCCCCTTCTCTCTCTCTCTCTCTCTCTCTCTCTCTCTCTCTCTCTCTCTCTGTGTCCCTCTCTCTGTCTCTATCCGCCATTCACTCTCCCCCTCCCACCCCTTTCTCTCTCTCTCTCTGTGTCCCTATCTCTGTCTCTATCCGCCATTCACTCTCCCCCTCCCACCCCTTCTCTCTCTCTCTCTCTCTCTGTCTCTATCCGCCATTCACTCTCCCCCTCCCACCCCCTCTCTCTCTGTCCCTCTCTCTGTCTCTATCCGCCATTCACTCTCCCCCTCCCACCCCCTCTCTCTCTGTCCCTCTCTCTGTCTCTATCCGCCATTCACTCTCCCCCTCCCACCCCTTCTCTCTCTCTCTGTCCCTCTCTCTGTCTCTATCCGCCATTAACTCTCCCCCTCCCACCCCTTTCTCTCTCTCTCTCTCTCTCTCTGTGTCCCTCTCTCTTTCTCTATCCGCCATTCACTCTCCCCCTCCCACCCCTTTCTCTCTCTCTCTCTGTGTCCCTATCTCTGTCTCTATCCGCCATTCACTCTCCCCCTCCCACCCCTTCTCTCTCTCTCTCTCTCTCTCTCTCTGTCTCTATCCGCCATTCACTCTCCCCCTCCCACCCCTTCTCTCTCTCTCTCTCTCTCTCTCTGTGTGTCTCTATCCGCCATTCACTCTCCCCCTCCCACCCCCTCTCTCTCTGTCCCTCTCTCTGTCTCTATCCGCCATTCACTCTCCCCCTCCCACCCCTTCTCTCTCTCTCTCTCTCTCTCTCTGTGTCTCTATCCGCCATTCACTCTCCCCCTCCCACCCCCTCTCTCTCTGTCCCTCTCTCTGTCTCTATCCGCCATTCACTCTCCCCCTCCCACCCCTTCTCTCTCTCTCTGTCCCTCTCTCTGTCTCTATCCGCCATTAACTCTCCCCCTCCCACCCCTTTCTCTCTCTCTCTCTCTCTCTCTCTGTGTCCCTCTCTCTTTCTCTATCCGCCATTCACTCTCCCCCTCCCACCCCCTCTCTCTCTGCCCCTCTCTCTGTCTCTATCCGCCATTCACTCTCCTCCTCCCACCCCTTCTCTCTCTCTCTCTCTCTCTCTCTCTGTCTCTATCCGCCATTCACTCTCCTCCTCCCACCCCTTCTCTCTCTCTCTCTCTCTCTCTCTCTCTCTCTCTGTCTCTATCCGCCATTCACTCTCCCCCTCCCACCCCTTCTCTCTCTCTCTGTCCCTCTCTCTGTCTCTATCCGCCATTCACTCTCCTCCTCCCACCCCTTTCTCTCTCTCTCTCTCTCTCTCTGTCCCTCTCTCTGTCTCTATCCGCCATTCACTCTCCCCCTCCCACCCCTTCTCTCTCTCTCTCTCTCTCTCTGTCTCTCTCTCTGTCTCTATCCGCCATTCACTCTCCCCCTCCCACCCCTTTCTCTCTCTCTCTCTCTCTCTCTCTGTCTCTATCCGCATTCACTCTCCCCCTCCCACCCCTTTCTCTCTCTCTCTCTGTCTCTGTCTCTCTCTGTGTCTCTGTCTCTCTCTCTGTCTCTATCCGCCATTCACTCTCCCCCTCCCACCCCTTTCTCTCTCTCTCTCTGTCTCTGTCCGCCATTCACTCTCACCCTCCCACCCCTTTCTCTCTCTCTCTCTCTCTCTCTGTGTCTCTATCCGCATTCACTCTCCCCCTCCCACCCCCTCCCTATCTCTCTATCCGCATTCACTCTCCCCCTCCCACCCCCTCCCTATCTCTCTATCCGCATTCACTCTCCCCCTCCCACCCCCTCCCTATCTCTCTATCCGCATTAACTCTCCCCCTCCCACCCCCTCCCTATCTCTCTATCCGCCATTCACTCTCCCGCTCCCACCCCTTTCTCTCTCTCTCCCTCTCTCTGTCTCTATCCGCCATTCACTCTCCCGCTCCCACCCCTTTCTCTCTCTCTCCCTCTCTCTGTCTCTATCCGCCATTCACTCTCCCCCTCCCACCCCTTTCTCTCTCTCTCCCTCTCTCTGTCTCTATCCGCCATTCACTCTCCCGCTCCCACCCCTTTCTCT
>NC_134895.1:242173-257173 GCF_041734735.1 Babylonia areolata | reverse complement strand
CTCTCCTCCTCCCACCCCCTTCCCTCTCTCTCTCTCTCTCTCTGTCTCTGTTCGCCATTCACTCTCCCCCTCCCACCCCCCTTCTCTCTCTCTCCCTCTCTCTGTCTCTATCCGCCATTCACTCTCCCCTCTTACCCCCCTTCCCTCTCTCTCTCTCTATCCGCCATTCACTCTCCTCCTCCCACCCCCTTCCCTCTCTCTCTCTCTCTCTCTGTCTCTATTCGCCATTCACTCTCCCCCTCCCACCCCCCTTCTCTCTCTCTCCCTCTCTCTGTCTCTATCCGCCATTCACTCTCCCCCTCCCACCCCTTCTCTGTCTCTCTCTCCCTCTCTCTCTCTCTCTCTCTCTCTGTCTCTATCCGCCATTCACTCTCCCCCTCCCACCCCCTTCCCTCTCTCTCTCTCTGTGTCTATCCGCCATTCACTCTCCCCACCCACCCCCCTTTCTCTCTATCCGCCATTCACTCTCCCCCTCCCCCCACCCCCTCTCTCTATCCGCCATTCACTCTCCCCATCCCCCCACCCCCCTCTCTCTATCCGCCATTCACTCTCCCCCTCCCCCCACCCCCCTCTCTCTATCCGCCATTCACTCTCCCCCTCCCACCCCCCTCTCTCTCTATCCGCCATTCACTCTCCCCCTCCCCCCACCCCCCTCTCTCTATCCGCCATTCACTCTCCCCCACCCACCCCCCTCTCTATCCGCCATTCACTCTCCCCCTCCCCCACCCCCCTCTCTCTATCCGCCATTCACTCTCCCCCACCCACCCCCCTCTCTATCCGCCATTCACTCTCCCCCACCCACCCCCCTCTCTATCCGCCATTCACTCTCCCCCACCCACCCCCCTCTCTATCCGCCATTCACTCTCCCCCTCCCACCCCCTCCCTCTCTCTCTTTGTTCTCTCTTGGTTTTGTGACTGAACAGACATGGAGAGATGCAGATGAGAAGGAGGGAGGGAGGGTGGAGGGGTGACAGATGACGCAGATGAAGACAGTGAGGAATGCTTGTGATGTTGTTGTTCGGAGGGTACGCTTTGACGTGCTGTTGTCTCTGACCTCATTTTGATGTGGGAGTGGTTTGGGTTGTTTTTTTGTTTGTTTGTTTGTTTGTTTGTTGTTGTTGTTGTTTGTTGTTGTTGTTGTTGTTGTTTTTTGTTTGTTTGTTTATAGTTTTATGTTAAGAGAGAGAGAGAGATGATGATGATGATGATGATGATTTATTGAAGAAACACATAAGGTTCATTTCAATGGGGACTTTGGGGATATGTCATACAGCGTTAAAAAAGAAAAAAAAAGAAATCATTTTCAAGTAGACAGACATTGTCATGAAGCGTAGCAGAGGATAATTCACACTAACAACACGAGTATCAGAATGGAATGCTGCGGTGTAACTTGGAAGCCAACTTCAGCATGTATGCTCTCAGCGCAATTTAAAAACTCTCCACAGAAATCGAGAAGGCTTTGACACGGTCTCGTCATCATCAGCTCCCATCAGTGCAGGCAAATTATCAGTTTCGGACTCAACCGAAAGAACTCGTTGCGTAAAGCTACATAAGCTGAACAGACAAACAAAACATGGTTTTCATCCTCGATTTCAAGCTTACACATTGGGCATAATGACTGCTGAGGGGATAAATCTGCTCGGTACCGAAACCTGTGAGAGTTAATGGGTGAAAAGCCGAATCTGAATTGAGCATATGCACACTTGTAACAGCGTAACTGTTTACAGTCCACATATGGCACAACCTTGAATAATCTTTTGAACTGGGCATAAAATTCAAAGCGTTGGCTAGTCTGTATCCCTTCTTCCCATTCCCGTAAGAAACTACTAACCAGTCTCTGTCTCAAGGTACTCACGAAAACCTACGCCATGTTGCTGCTACGCTTCAAACAGGCCGTTGTCCCTCAAGAGGTTCTTGAGGTGAAACGCCCAAGGTTTCTTGCGTGATTCACTCATAGCACGTGACATTAAATAGGCCTTGTGGGGGAGTCACTCTGAGAGAGAGAGAGAGAGAGAGAGAGAGAGAGAGAGAGAGAGCGCGCGCGCGCGCGTGTGTTTGTGTGTGTGTGTGTGTGTGCTTGAGTGTACGTGTACGTGTGTGTGACAGACAGCCGGACATACAGAGGGACAGACAGAAAGAGAAAATAAGAGACAGAGAGAGACAGAGACAGAGAGACAGAAACAGACACACACACACACACACACACACACACACACACACACACACACACACACACAGAATCGATGAATGGTTAATTCACGATAGAACATGGCCCCTGTATGAAAGGGGGTTGTAACAATGTAGCATGTATATATATGTATGTATATATATGTATATATATATATATATGTGTGTGTGTGTGTGTGTGTGTATCCTTTTTAATCCACTCTGGAGGTGTAACGGCATCATCATCAGCATCATCATCAGCATCATCATCATCATCAGCATCATCAGCATCATCATCATCATCATCATCAGCAGCAGCAGCAGCAGCAGCATCATCATCATCAGCAGCAGCAGCATCATCATCAGCATCATCATCATCATCAGCAGCAGCAGCAGCAGCAGCATCATCATCAGCATCATCATCATCATCAGCAGCAGCAGCAGCATCATCAGCATCATCATCAGCAGCAGCAGCAGCATCATCATCAGCATCATCATCATCAGCAGCAGCAGCAGAAGTAGCGCCAGTAGTTTTAGCAGCAGTTGGCAGTAGTGGTAATTGTTGTAGCAGCAGTAGTATTTGTTTTTTTTTGTTTTTTTATCACAACAGATTTCTCTGTGTTAAATCCGGGCTGCTCTCCCCAGGGAGAGCGCGTCGCTACACAACAGCGCCACCTTTTTTTTCTCCTTTTTTTTTTCCTGCGTGCAGTTTTATTGTTTTTCCTATGGAAGTGGGTTTTTTCTACAGAATTTTGCCAGGAACAACCCTTTTGTTGCCGTGGGTTCTTTTACGTGCGCTGTGCCTGCTGCACACGGGACCTCGGTTTATCGTCTCATCGTAGTGGTAGTTGTAGTATTTGTTATTGGTGGTGGTGGTGGTGTTATTGCCATGGCAGTTGTTCATGTTGTTCCTTTATAGGTGGATACGGCGCCTATCCTCGGTCAGAGACCAAGCTCTAAGCGCTTTACAAACATCGAGTCATTTACACAACAGGCTGCCTTCCTGGGCACAGCCGACTGACGGCTGCCACTGGGCGCTCATCATTCGTTTCCTGTGCCATTCATTTGGTCCAAGTCACGCGCACAATCGGGTGTAAGCCAAGTACACAAACTCAACCAGATGGTTTAAACGTGTATGACCGTCTTGTTTATTTACCCCCGCCATGTAGGCAGCCATTCTCCGTTTTCAGCGGTGTGCACGAACGCTGGCATCGATTGCAGGATCTTTAAGCCTATTAGATTTTCTGGGTGTGTATACACACAGAGGGGGTTCAGGCACTAGCAGGTCTACACACTGATTCTGTTAGCCTGGGAAATCGGAAAAATCTCCACCTTAACCCTCCAGGTGCTATGGGAATCGAACTCAGGAGACTCAGGCGAGAATCCGGCACTTTAACCATTTGACCACCGCACGTAATATGGGCCTTGCGACCCTTTGAAAGTATGAATGATCTTATTTTTATTTCTGGCATTATATTTCGTGTATCCGCATGTTTATAGGCCTATATACCAGGTGTCCCCCCAAAACGTGAACCGCTTTTTGACAAGTATTTTCTCAGTGATAGAGAAACCGAATTCATTGAAAATTTTCACACAATAACCTTTGGGTATCATCAACACGTCTGCAAAATGTCTAAACGTTCGGACGCAAATTATGCGAGTATTGTCAAATTCAAAACAGCATGTAAAACAAATCCAATATTAGAGCTGTGCAATGTGACCATCATGTTCATGCCAGCTGCCAGGTGTTGGCATCTGTCAATCAGTGTCAGTCTAAATGTAGCCAAGTGCTTAGCTGGCTGCAGATAACCATAGTTCAACTCAAGCGCAAGCCGAAAGCTGAGCTGTATCAGATGCCATTTTTCGCAACCACCAGCTGGTCCTCAACGGCTCGCCCACAATGTGTGACGCCATTCCTGGTTTGAATGCAAAGCCCATTCTAAACCTATTCCCTAATCATCTATTAAATCAAGTCTCTGTATCGTTCACTGCAATATTATATGTGTTGTGCTTATACACACACTTTCATCAGTTAGAAGCATGCTTGATTTCAGTTAATTGTTCGTCAGTCTAAAGATTTCAACTGACCCTAAGCCGCTTACGTCATTTTGTCCTCCTCGCCAGACAACCCACTCACTGCTTGACCAGTGTCGCGGTACGCTATTGCCTGACTGGAATCTGTGTTTCTGCTCCACCGTATTTAATTAATATCTCTTTTGTCAGATCAGTAAACTACAAGTTTTAGGCTATATACTGACAGAATCGTCGCGATTCCATCTTTAAATCTATTCCATTTATGTTTGCCTACGTAAAACTGATTTAACGCAGTTTGTAATTTTCAGCGACGAACTCGTTAAAACTGACCCTGTTCAGGTGACTTGAATTAAGATGATAAATTCATCGTAAATAATCAACACTTCGTTTTATACTCATTAGAAAGTAGGCGTTGAGCTCTTTCTTTTGCGACTTATCCAACGTAAATCGGTTCAGGTATCATTTAGAAATCTATCACTGAACACCTTGTAAGAAATGCAGTTGTTGTAGGATTTGGCCTGATTTATGCTGATCTGCTTTTCAGCACACGCGATTGTCTTTGCAGTCCGCTTAACTTACATAAATTGGCACTGTGAGTGATGAGTGGTCACTTCATTCCTGGTCAGTCATCTGACCACAGGAGCTCTCTCTCTCTCTCTCTCTTGCTGCGTCGCAAGCAGTGTGTGTGTGTGTGTGTGTGTGTGTGTGTGTGTGTGTGTGTGTGTGTGTGTGTGTGTGTGTGTCGTGTGTGTTCCCACAACAGCTTACATCTCGCTACGTATCACTGTAAGTACCAGTGTGTAGAATGTGCTGATGATTTGTAAATTGTATTGTTCGACACAGTACTTGTGTTCATATGAGTATGGTGATATTGTTTTGTTCAGTTATTGTTTTGACATATAGTCACAGCTCGGCTATGATGATATTTGGCTTTGATGCAAACTTGTGTAAGTTCATTCACCACTTAATGGTTAAGCCATGATGGTTCTTCACTTACCATCTGGTCTATCAGTTTGCCAGTATGATATCAAAGCCACTTATTCTATTATCCTTCTATTATTCACGTATTATTTTGCATGCTGAAATCAGTTGTACTGCTACAGTGTGCTCAGTACTCTAAGATGTGTGTAGTATTCTGTTGTAGTGATATCAGCTACTGGTTAAAACCACCTGATATGTATCAGTCTGTTAATTGTAATTTAGTTATCATGCTCTCTCCTATACGGCTTACTCCAGTATAGTGCAACATGATAAACTGATTCATTTGAGTCACTTTGACACAGTGTAAGCTTTACCTAATATATACTGTCAGTGTACTTTCACTAGATCAGCATAGCTTTAACCACTTTATCTACACTATTCAAATGTATTAGAAATGTCATTTGATGTCAGTGTTTGGTCTTCACACATATCGCAAACCCAGTGATAGTCTTTCCATGTAATATGTATACATGTGCTTTACTATTCACTTGTGCCGACATGTTGTGCTAATGACATTTGGTTTTGCCATTCCAGGCACTGTCTTCTTCTCATTATTTCTACTCTTATTATTTGTCTTCTTTTCTTATGTTCTCATAACTATTGTAAATAAAACAACAGAAAAACCCATTTGTGACTGGCCTCCGTATGTTCCTGGCCTGTGTGCGAGAATTCTTGTCTATCCTTTAATTCAGTAAATCAGTTCGTTCTTTTGTACCATCCCATTGAATAACCACTCGGTTCAGTAAAAGGCTACATAAAGATAGCCTGTCTGGGTGTCAAAGTCTATTGATTTTTTCATTGTCGTCTGTATCCAAAATCAGTTCTGTCCAAAGTTTCAGTTTGGAAGGATCAACAATGTCTTTGAGTGAAAGTGATAAGGCAGATTTAAATATTTTGCAGACTTGTTGATGATACCCTAAGGTTACTGTGTGACAATTTTCAATGAATTCGGTTTCTCTATCACTGAGAAAATACTTGTCAAAAAGCGGTTCACTTTTTGGGGGGACATCCGATATAATGCTATAAACCAAAGCTAATCCTATGGAACATCACGTCATTTTGTTCCACTACACAATTTTACGCAGTGCTGTTGTAAAACGCTTGAGACAGAAACAACAAACAACAACAAATAACGTCTCTTCGTGAATTCCTGGTTGTTAACACCCAGATAAACTGAAGCGAGAGGAGAGCAATGTCTGTTCCAATCGCAAACCCAGTGGATGAGGACAGTGGTTCAGTTCAGGGGAAAACACTTCTTTTCCCACCAAATCAAATCACAATCGTCAGATGACTCACTGAATTACATCACGTGACAACTTCCGTTCCGGTTAACAGTTTCCTTTGCATTCGCCGTGAGTTCCTCTCTCCAGACGGGCGCAATAGCCGAGTGGTTAAAAGCATTGGATTTTCAATCTGAGGTTCCCTGGTCCCGGGTTCGAATCTCGGTAACGGCGCGTGGTGGGTAAAGGGAGGAGATTTTTTCTCCGATCTCACAGGTCAACATAAAATTATGTGCAGACCTACTTGTGCCTGAACCCCCTTCCCGTGTGTGTACACAAGCAGAAGATAAAAAAAAAAAAAATTACGCACGTTAACGATCCTGTAATCCATGTCAGCGTTCGGTGGGTTATAGAATAAAGAACATACCCAGGATGCAACCCCCATCCCCGAAAATGGAGTATGGCTGCCTACATGGCGGGGTAAAAAAACAACAACAAAAAAAACGGTCATACACGTGAAAAGAAGAAGAGGACGAAGAAGAGGAAGTACTATACAGTCATTCCCTACCCCTCCTCAACCACTCCCTCCCCATTCTCATCGCCGCCTTGTTGTCACTGATACATGTGTCATGTATGTGTTTGCCTTTTTCTCCCACTCTCATTCCCATGTGTGATGATGCATCCCATCTGTCTGCTGTGAGAGAGAGAGAGAGAGAGAGAGAGTCTTTCACTGTGACCAGTGACGTCTTTACCTTGACCACCACCCCTCTTGACGTCATCAGCTCACCCAGCGAGGCGGAAATGTGACGTCACCGGTATGACTTCATTTGAAATTTAAAAAAAACAAAAAACAAAACAAACAACCTTTATTGGGATGTTAGTGTGTACTGGACAGCTGCGGAATGGCTGTGTGTGTGTGTGTGTGTGTGTGTGTGTGTGTGTGCATGCGTGTGTGTGTGTGTGTGTGTGTGTGTGTGTGTGTGTGTGTGTGCATGCGTGTGTGTGTGTGTGTGTGTGCATGCGTGTGTGTGTGTGTGTGTGTGTGTATGTGTGTGTGTGTGTGTGTGTGTACATGGTCATGCCGTACGCCGCTAGATAAGTTAGTAGTCGTAATTTACAAAGCTAATTTTTGTACTGATGTGCTCTCTCTGTCTCTGTCTGTCTGTCTGTCTGTCTCTCTCTCTTGGTTGTCTTACTGATGTCCTAGTTTGTGTGAGTAGTATATGATGCCTGACTTTTTTTCTATCTCGCTTTGTAACATCCCCCCCCCTCGCCCCCACCCCCTCCCCCCGAGTGCATGAGTGTGTATGTAATTTTGTTTGTTGTCGATGGATTATCACACACACAAACACACACACATTTGTCGATGGATTATCCCCCCCACACACACAAATTGTCGATGGATTATCCCCCCCCCCCCCCCCCACACACACACACATCCCTCTCCCATCCCCCCACCTGTTTTTTTTCTTTGGTTTTTTTTTTCGATCTAGTACTTTTTTTCTTTTTCATTTCTTATGCTTTATATTTGCGGGTTTTGTTTCTTTGTTTGTGTTGTTTTTGTTTTTTTTATGTCAAGGGCTCGGTGGAAAAAAAGCATGAGCACTTGCTTATCTCATTACCCTGGTGAAGTACAATTTCGTTTCGTTTCGTTTCGTTTCTCTCTCTCTCTCTCTCTCTCTCTCTCTCTCTCTCTCTCTCTATCTCTCTCTCTCTCTCTCGCAGAGAACGAGATCAGGGACACACCAACAGAATGACTGAAAAATGTTTCCTTTTTTGTTTAAAGACAGACTGAAAAGCAGACGGATATGAACAGACTGATAGATAGACATACAGGTAAAGGGAATACATGTTGCTGAATAGGCACACACACACACACACACACACACACACACACACACACACACACACATGCACGTACACATGCACACATGAACGTACATATACATACACAGACACACACACAGACACACATGCACGTACACATGCACACATGAACGTACACATACATACACAGACACACACATACACAACACACAAAGAGACAGACAGGCGCGCGCGCGCGCTCACGCACACACACACACACACACACACACACACACACACACACACCGAAAAGAACAGAGGGATGCAGATAGCACGGCAAATTTCATCTGTGTATATAGTACTGTGAGCATGCGTATCACCACACAAAACAGAATAAATGAAAGAAAGAAAAAATCACCTCAGAGAGAAGAAGTAGTACAAGGAAATGAAGTCGATGACGACGACGACGAAGAAGATTGATTGAATCTTTAATGGGCAAAGAATTAAGCACAGTAAAGGCTTTTTTTTTTCTTTTCTTTTATTTCTTTTTTTTTTTTTTTTTTTTTTACAATTCTGCCCATTTAACGACACAAAACATAAAAATAAAGAACGATACAAAACATAGAAATAATGAAATAAAATGAAAAAAAAATGAAAAAAAAGAAGAACGACGAATAAGAATTGTGACTGGAATAGTCTATTAAAAGTAACAAAACACTGAAAAGAACAATTGGTACATTATCACGTACTTACGTACACACACACACACACACACACACACACACACACATCATAAAGCAAGCAAACAAAGCCATACGTACACATTCACGCCCACACACTCAACCCCCCCACCTCCCCACACACACACACATACACACACTCACTAACTGTTCATTTGCTAGCACGATCACACACATACATTCAATTTTTCATTCATCATGGCATGGCAGCTAGTGGAATAAGTACAAGCAAGAAGAAGAAGAAGAAAAATACACCCACTCACCTTTAATAGTGGTTCTCCGTAAGCTGGTCAGTCAACGCAGTTTGAGGGGGGAAAGCACTGTTGTTCTTCAAGATACTTTTTACTTCCTCAAAATTTCTTTCTTTCCCCTAATAATTTTTTTAGGGTGTCAACAATTTTACTTGTATGACGTGTTTTGTTTGTTGTTGTTGTTGTTGTTGTTTTGTTTAAATCATTTCCTCCCAGTACTGTTTTCCCGTTAGCTGGAAATCTTACTTTTGGAGTGTTCGAAATCTGATTCTTCTGCTTTGCTTTTGTACAACTCGGTTTTGAAACTGTCCATTTATTTTAAAGGAAACTAAGAGTTGATAAAATGATCTAGGTTCTTAACGTCCTTGATCTAGGTTCTTAACGTCCTTACGTCGTCTAGTTGGTTGTGGAGTTGTGTTGTCCGGGACTTGTGTGCTGGCCTTTTTGTACAAGTGGACATGCTTCCCTTGACTGACGTACTTCTGTGTCGGGGGAAACGTCACGGGTGACGAATGACAGCAGACAGCGCTCTCCCCCCCCCCCCCCCCCCACACACACACACACCCCCAATCCCCCTTTTTTTTTTTTACCATGACAGGCAAAACACTCACCCAAGGAGCCTACCTCCTGGCGACGCCCGTACAGGACAGTACAGTACAGCACAGCGCTGACGTGCTGTATAATGGATTGGACCTTTACGGGTTGGGAAGGCAGGTGGTGGTAAGGCTTGGGTTGAAGTTGGGACTTGGCTTCACTGCTTGATGATGATGAATATTGGTTGGTTGACGGTCACGACCTGTTCTGTTTATACGGAGCTTTTTTTTTTCTTTCTTTTTTTTCTTTCTTTCTTTTTTCTTTCTTTTTTTTAAAAGAGAGGCGCGCAAGTGAAGAAAACGTTTCGATATTAGCAGGTGGAAACTCGACATGGATTGTTATATACATGGATAAATACATGCATGTATTGGAGTGAGTGAGTATATATATATATATATATATATATATATATATATATGTGTGTGTGTGTGTGTGTGTGTGTGTGTGTGTGTGTGTGTGGTTAGCTTCGCAACCTGTGAAACAAAAAACAAAGCAAAACAGAAAACAAAACCAAAATTAATGTGTGCACGGTCCACGGTCTCTTTCTCCAGAAATATAAGTGACGGCAGGAAATTCTTCAGTATGTAAACCAAAAAGCTTGTTCACTGCTTTCTTGGAGAGGCTTTCCTTTTTAACAAGGTATTAATTGCGTTGTTCAGTTGCACACTGCTGTTTTGACTTATTTGCTGTATTCTGAGCGAGGCTGTGGAAATTAATTAGCCACGCCCTACTGCAGGTCCTATGAGGACACACACCGACAAATAAGCCTGCCTGTCTACTGATCCGTCGGTCCGACGGGAGACTCCCTCATCAACTGCAGGTCATCCGGTGCATGACGTCCAGCGGTTCAACAGGTGTGGTCAGTGATCATCCACAGGCTGACCGTCAGTCTGACGTCCCAGTTTGCTCTCCTCACAGTCTGACGTCCCAGTTTGCTCTCCTCACAGTCTGACGTCCCAGTTTGCTCTGCTCACAGTCTGACGTCCAAGTTTGCTCTCCTCACAGTCTGACGTCCAAGTTTGCTCTCCTCACAGTCTGACGTCCAAGTTTGCTCTCCTCACAGTGTGACGTCCCAGTTTGCTCTGCTCACAGTCTGACGTCCAAGTTTGCTCTCCTCACAGTCTGACGTCCAAGTTTGCTCTCCTCACAGTGTGACGTCCCAGTTTGCTCTCCTCACAGTCTGACGTCCCAGTTTGCTCTCCTCACAGTCTGACGTCCCAGTTTGCTCTCCTCACAGTCTGACGTCCAAGTTTGCTCTGCTCACAGTCTGACGTCCCAGTTTGCTCTCCTCACAGTGTGACGTCCCAGTTTGCTCTCCTCACAGTCTGACGTCCCAGTTTGCTCTCCTCACAGTCTGACGTCCAAGTTTGCTCTCCTCACAGTCTGACGTCCAAGTTTGCTCTCCTCACAGTGTGACGTCCCAGTTTGCTCTCCTCACAGTCTGACGTCCAAGTTTGCTCTCCTCACAGTCTGACGTCCAAGTTTGTTCTCCTCACAGTCTGACATCCAAGTTTGCTCTCCTCACAGTGTGACATCCAAGTTTGCTCTCCTCACAGTGTGACGTCCCAGTTTGCTCTCCTCACAGTGTGACGTCCCAGTTTGCTCTCCTCACAGTGTGACGTCCCAGTTTGCTCTCCTCACAGTCTGACGTCCAAGTTTGCTCTCCTCACAGTCTGACGTCCAAGTTTGCTCTCCTCACAGTCTGACGTCCAAGTTTGCTCTCCTCACAGTGTGACGTCCAAGTTTGTTCTCCTCACAGTCTGACGTCCAAGTTTGCTCTCCTCACAGTCTGACGTCCAAGTTTGTTCTCCTCACAGTCTGACATCCAAGTTTGCTCTCCTCACAGTGTGACGTCCAAGTTTGCTCTCCTCACAGTCTGACGTCCCAGTTTGCTCTCCTCACAGTGTGACGTCCCAGTTTGCTCTCCTCACAGTCTGACGTCCCAGTTTGCTCTGCTCACAGTCTGACGTCCAAGTTTGCTCTCCTCACAGTCTGACGTCCAAGTTTGCTCTGCTCACAGTCTGACGTCCAAGTTTGCTCTCCTCACAGTCTGACGTCCAAGTTTGCTCTCCTCACAGTCTGACGTCCAAGTTTGCTCTGCTCACAGTCTGACGTCCAAGTTTGCTCTCCTCACAGTCTGACGTCCAAGTTTGCTCTCCTCACAGTCTGACGTCCCAGTTTGCTCTCCTCACAGTGTGACGTCCCAGTTTGCTCTCCTCACAGTGTGACGTCCCAGTTTGCTCTTCTCACAGTCTGACGTCCAAGTTTGCTCTCCTCACAGTCTGACGTCCAAGTTTGCTCTCCTCACAGTCTGACGTCCCAGTTTGCTCTCCTCACAGTGTGACGTCCCAGTTTGCTCTGCTCACAGTCTGACGTCCAAGTTTGCTCTCCTCACAGTCTGACGTCCAAGTTTGCTCTCCTCACAGTCTGACGTCCCAGTTTGCTCTCCTCACAGTGTGACGTCCCAGTTTGCTCTGCTCACAGTCTGACGTCCAAGTTTGCTCTCCTCACAGTCTGACGTCCAAGTTTGCTCTCCTCGCAGTCTGACGTCCAAGTTTGCTCTGCTCACAGTCTGACGTCCAAGTTTGCTCTCCTCACAGTCTGACGTCCAAGTTTGCTCTGCTCACAGTCTGACGTCCAAGTTTGCTCTGCTCACAGTCTGACGTCCAAGTTTGCTCTGCTCACAGTCTGACGTCCTCGGGTCTGCTCTTCAGCTGTCGTCGTCGTTGTTGTGGTCATCGTTGTCGTCCTCTCCGTCGTCGTCATTCTTATCGTCTCATTTCCAACATCATATCGTCCTCGTCAACAACATATTCTCTTTCTTTCATTTCCCCCTTTTTCCACTTCTTTTCTCTCTTTCTTTCTTTCTTATTTGTAGTGGAGTGATGGCCTAGAGGTAACGCACCCGCCTTCCTAGGAAGCGAGAGAATCTGAGCGCGCTGGTTCGAATCATGGCTCAGCCGCTGATATTTTCTCCCCCTCCACTAGACCTTGAGTAGTGGTCTGGACGCTTGTCATTCGAATGAGACGATAAACCGAGGTTTCGTGTGCAGCATGTACTTAGCGCACGTAAAAGAACCAACGGTAACAAAAGGGTTGTTCCTGGCAAAATCCTGTAGAAAAATCTACTTCGATAGGAAAAACAAAACTGCACGCAGGAATTTTTTATTTTATTTTATTTTTTAAAAGGGTGGCGCTGTAGTGTAGCAACGCGCTCTCCCTGGGGAGAGCAGCCCGAATTTCACACAGAGAAATCTGTTGTGATAAAAAGAAATACAAATGCAAATACAAAATGGTAATTGTGACAATGCTGGATGACTCTCTCTTTCTCAGCAAAACCACAAACACGTGAAAGTATTGTTTTATCATTTTATTATCAAAGTATCTGAAAAACTTTAAAATTGATATATTCATAGATATTAGTAATAGCTGTGGTCAAAATATTATGACGGCAATAACTGTGTGATCAACACACACATACACTATGGTTCAGAAACATAAGCGTTTGTCACACACAAAACGGGTCTACATCACAATTTATTATTATTAAAAAATATAAAAAAATTTAACACCAAAAGACAAGACGAATTTATTTCTACATAACGGGTTTACACATACTAAATGGATTTTATACATACCGGGTTTACTCATACTAAATGGATTTTATACATACCGGGTTTATTCATGCATTACGGTTTTTAGCAAATACATAACGGTCTTGTGAATGTCACCGGGGAAAAACGCAAGGCACCAAGGGAGAGTACATAGCACTACTCCGTAACAGATGAGGAACGTGTCAGTTGCTTCCCGTACTCTGTCACAGACGGAATGGCTTGGGGGAATGAAACGAGCGAACGAAAATTGAAAGTAAAAAAAAATAAAACCAACAAAAAAAGAAAAAGAAAAAACAACTACAACAACAAAACAACAACAACATAAAACAAGAACAAAACAACAATAAACAAACAAAAAAAACAACAAAACAAACAAAAAAAACAGCGACAACTCTTTTTGTTCTTTTGATTAGAACGTCACATACAGAGAAATCTTTAAGACTTGACTGTTAAGTATCTACCAGAAATCATTTCTCTGTTCCTTCTCTCAAGCAACTTTCTTTACAGATAGTAACAGAATATAGACATGTACATCACTGCAGTATCACAGTTATGAAAATTCATGTCCTTAATACAACGTTAACGGATTTCATTCCTAATGCACACTAAAGTTGTCTTTGAAAGGAAAATACAATTTTCCATGAACTGCAAAATGGTGGTCAGTACAGCAGAGTTATACGTAAACAGTCCATATGCCGATTCAAGTATCAATATGCAAACGTGAGTGTCATAATTTACCGCATAATTGTTTCTTAACTTTCTTTTTTTTTCCTAAAAAAATGCAATGAAGTTAAAAAAAATCGAGTGATAAACACATAGGTACGCACAACGTATAAAGCAGAATAATGAAAACAAACCCGGCCACAGCATTTAGTTACTCTGGAATACACAAACATCTCTGAAACTTAAACAAATAATGATAAAAAAATAAATAAATCAAAAAGAAGAAAAAAGCCCACCACAACAAAAGTGATCAATGAATCTGTCAGACAAAAAGAAAGATCCCACTGCGAATATTCTGCTTAATATGATCATCACGAGATAAGTAATTCCAGGAATATGATGACGAACACGCTTATAGGCGTTGGTTCAACTATTGAAATCATTCTGAAATGGAATCTTCAAGATCACTTTGATATATATATATATATATATATATATGTGTGTGTGTGTGTGTGTGTGTGTGTGTGAGTGTGTGGACCAGTCCGCACGCTTTGGGCACCTCCCTGTAACTGAAACTTCGATGTTCAAACAAAAGAGTGACGAAAAAAAAAGTACTGTGAAAGAAAATGGCTTGTTTGCAAGTAGGCCAAATAAAAGCTGATCACCGCTTGCTTTGACAACGAAAAAGACCGGCGCAAAGGGTCCCGGGTTGGAATCACGGTGACGGCGCCTGGTGGGTAAAAGATGGAGATTTTTACGATCTCCCAGTTCAACGTATGTGCAGACCTGCCAGTGCCTGAACCCCCTTCGTGTGTATACGGCATGCAGAAGATCAATACGCACGTTAAAGATCCTGTAATCCATGTCTGCGTTCGGTGGGTTATGGAAACAAGAACATACCCAGCATGCACACCCCAGAAAGCGGAGTATG
>NC_134895.1:212173-237173 GCF_041734735.1 Babylonia areolata | reverse complement strand
GTGGAGGTGTGGGTGTGTGCAGGTTTGTGGGTGTGTGGATGTGGGGGTGTGGAGGTGTAGGTGTGGGGGTGGGGGGGTGGAGGTGTGTGGGTGTGGGTGTGTGGGTGTGGGGGTGTGGAGTGGTGGGTGTGGGGTGTGGAGGTGTGTGGGTGTGTGGGTGTGGGAGTGTGGAGGTGTTAGGTGTGTGGATGTGGCTGTAGGGATGTGGAGGTGTGTGGATGTGAGTGTGTGGGTGTGGATGTGTGTGGGTGTGTGAGTGTGGAGGTGTGTGGGTGTGAGTGTGTGGGTGTGGAGGTGTGGAGGTATGTGGGTGTGGGTGTGTGGAGGTGTGTGGATATGGGTGTGTGGGTGTGGAGGTGTGTGGGTGTGGGGGTGTGGAGGTGTGTGGGTGTGGGGGTGTGGAGGTGTGTGGATGTGGGTGTGTGGGTGTGGAGGTGTGTGGGTGTGGGGGTGTGGAGGTGTGTGGGTGTGGAGGTGTGTGGGTGTGGAGGTGTGTGGATGTGGATGTGGGTGCAGGGGTGTGGAGATGTGAGGGTGTGAGTGTGTGGAGGTATGTGGATGAGGGTGTGTGGGTGTGGAGGTGTGTGGGTGTGGGTGTCGGGGTATGGAGGTGGGGGTGTGGAGGTGTGTGGGTGTGGAGGTGTGTGGGTGAGGGGTTGTGGGGGTGTGGGTGTGGGGGTGTGGAGGTGTGGGGGTGGAGGTGTGTGGGTGTGGAGGTGTGGGTGTGTGGGTGTGGAGGTGTGGGGGTGTGGGTGGGGATGTGGATGTGTGGTTGTGAGGTGTGGGCTGTGGCTGTGGGGGTGTGGAGGTGTGGGGGTAGGGGTGTGGGGGGGGGGTGGATGTGTGTGGGTGTGGGTGTGAGGGTGTGGGGGTGTTGTGGTGTGGGGATGTGGGTGTGGGGGGTGTGGAGGTGTGGGGGTGTGGGGGTATGGGGATGTGGGTGTGGAGGTGTGTGGGTGTGGGTGTGGGTGTGTGGTGGTGTGCGGGATTGGGTGTGGGGTTGTGGGGGTTGTGGAGGTGTGGGGGTGTGGGGATGTGGGTGTGGGGGTGTGGAGGTGTGTGGGTGTGGGTGTGGGGATGTGGCATTGTGAGGGTGTGGAGGTGTGGGTGGGGGGATGTAGGTGTGGGGGTGTGGAGGTGTGGGTGGCAGTGTGGGGGTGTGGAGGTGTGGGGGTGTAGGGGTGTGGGTGTGGGGGTGTGGAGGTGTGTGGGTGTGGGTGTGTGGGTGTGGGGTGTGGAGATGTGGGTGTGTGGGTGTGTGGAGGTGTGTGGGTGTGGGTGAGTGGATGTGGGGGTGCGGAGGAGTGTGGGTGTGTGGGTGTGGATGTGGGGGTGTGGTTGTGGGGGTGTGGAAGTGTGTGGTTGTGGGGGTGTGGAGGTGTGTGCGTGTGGGGGTGTGGATGTGGGGGTGTGGATGTGGGGGGTGTGGGTGTGGGGGTGTGAAGGTGTGGAGGTGTGGGTGTGGACGTGTGGGTGTGGGGGTGTGGAGGTGGAGGTGTGTGGATGCGGGTGTGTGGATGTGGGTGTGTGGATGTGGGTGTGTGGAGGTGTGTGGATGTGGAGGTGTGTGGGTGTGGGTGTGTGGAGGTGTGTGGATGTGGGTGTGTGGGTGTGGAGGTGTGTGGGTGTGGGGGTGTGGAGGTGTGTGGATGTGGGTGTGTGGATGTGGAGGTGTGTGGATGTGGGTGTGGAGGTGTGTGGGTGTGGGTGTGAGTGTGTGGGTGTGGAGGTGTGTGGGTGTGGGGGTGTGGAGGTGTGTGGGTGTGAGTGTGTGGGTGTGGAGGTGTGTGGGTGTGTGGGTGTGGAGGTGTGTGGATGTGGATGTGTGGGTGTGGGTGTGTGGAGGTGTGTGGATGTGGGTATGTGGGTGTGGAGGTGTGTGGATGTGGGTGTGGGGGTGTGGAGGTATGTGGATGAGGGTGTGTGGGTGTGTGGGTGTGGAGGTGTGTGGGGGTGTGAGTGTAGGGATATGGAGGTGGGGGTGTGGAGGTGGGTGGTTGTGGAGGTGTGTGGGTGAGGGGTTTTGGGGGTGTGGGTGTGGGGGTGTGGAGGTGTGTGGGTGTGGAGGTGTGTGGGTGTGGGGTTGTGTGGGTGTGGAGGTGTGTGGGTGTGGGGGTGTGTGGGTGTGGAGGTGTGTGGGTGTGGGGGTGTGTGGGTGTGGGGGTGTGTGGGTGTGGGTGTGGGGGTGTGGGGGTGTGGGGGTGGGGGTGTGGAGGTGTGTGGGTGTGGAGGTGTGTGGGTGTGGGTGTGTGGGTGTGTGGAGGTGTGTTGGTGTGTGGGTGTGGGAGTGTGGAGGTGTGTGGGTGTGGGGATGTGGAGTTGTGGGTGTGGGGGTGGGGGTGTAGGGGTGTGGAGGTGTGGAGGTGTGGGGGTGTGGGTGTGGAGGTGTGTGGGTGTGGGGGTGTGGAGGCGTGTGGGGGTGTGGAGGTGTGGAGGTGTGTGGTGTGTGGGTGTGGAGGTGTGTGGGTGTGGGGGTGTGGAGGTGTGGGGATGTGGAGGTGTGTGTGGGTGTGGAGGGGTGTGGAGGTGTGGAGGCGTGGATATGGGTGTGGGGTGTGGAGGTGTGTGGGGGTGGGGGTGGGGGTGGGAGTGTAGGGGTTGGGGTGTGGGGGTGGGCGTGTGGGTGTGGGGTGTGGGGGGTGGGAGGGTTGGTTGTGTGGGGGTGTGCGGATGTTGGGGCGTGGGTGTGGGGGTTTGGGGGTGAAGAGTGGCGGAAAGGGGGTGGGTGAGGAGGGGGGGGGTGTGATTCTGTTGTATTTGTAATCAACGGGGTGGAGGAAAAATATCATGAAAATATCATACATTGCAAAATCAATTCTTCTTCATCATTCGGAATGTCACGTGGAATTGCAGATGCTTGCTGCAAAAGCTTATCAATTCTCTCTCTCTCTGTCTCTGTCTCTGTCTCTCTCTCACACACACACACAGAGACACAGACACAGACACACACACATATATATATACACAGGCACACACACACACACACACACACACACACACACACACACACACACACACACACACACGCACATAACCGGTCACCGGCTTATGATATAAACTCATTTTGTTTACAAACAAGTGAGTCAAAAGCAGAGATAGGGAAAAGTGTGTGTGTGAGACAGAGAGAGAGAGAGGGGGGGGGGGCGAGACAGACAGACAGACAGACAGAAACAAATGATATCCTCCAGCCAATAACACCAACAATCTTTTACGAACACCCACCATTTTCATGTCTTCAAAGCTGGACAGAAAGATTTGGTCTGGGTATGCTGAGGCCTCCTTCTCCCAGTCCAACACGTGGTCAAACCAGTCTCCATACCAGACTGTAACACAAACACAACACACACCCATAATAATAATAATGATAATAATAATGGTATTTATATAGCGCTGAATCTTGTGCATAGACAAAATTGATCAAAGCGCTTTCGCACCAGTCATTCACACCCATGCATAACTCTAAAACTGGAGAAACTGAAGACAAGGAAGAGGCAGGGAAGGGAGGCTATTTTGGGAAGAGTTGGTTTTTAAGACCAGATTTGAAAGAGCTGAGTGTGGAGACCTGACAAAGCGAAAGAGGAAGTTCATTCCAATTGCATGGTCCAGAGACAGAGAAAGAACGGCGCCCAACAGTCGAGAGTTTGAATCTGGGTATGCGTAAATAGAGTGGATCCGAAGCCGATCGTAGTGAGCGAGATGGAGTGTGGAGGGGAAGGCAGCCACCGAGATAGGAAGGGGTTGATCTGTGAATACAATTATAACATAGAGTGCTGATCTTGTACTTTATTCTACATCTAATCAAAACAACGTAAGAATGTGGACACTTTGTGTGTGTGTGTGTGTGTGTGTGTGTGTGTGTGTGTGTGTGTGTGTGTGTGTGTGTGTGTGTGTGTGTGTGTATGCTTATGCGCCAATTATATATAATTATGTAATTGCGTGTAAACTGTTTTAAATTATCCATTTCACTATTATGCATGAGGTAGGCCGATTATGTACATGTTACGCCAATGTCTTTAGCACACAGCACATCGCAATAACGGATGCAGTAAATCCAACAAAAAGCTGGAGATTTCGTCAGGCTCATCCAACATTAAAACGTAAAAGAACATGTTCAGGATCAAGCGCCCAAGTATATAATGTAGACTAGTTTACTATAAAAATGAAAAAAATAAAAACACAAACAAAACAAACTAAAACAATACTGGCTTCCCGAGAAAAGTTTGATCAACTTTTAAAAGGATTGTCCAACTGATTTTTTTTTTTAACACTTCATCGGAAAGATACATAGAGATTCCGACGTGCCTCAGATCCTTAACGTTTCGAGACAGAAAGGAATAACACACTTTTGTTTGCTTGTCTGTTTGATTTTTGTGTTGTTTTATGCGGTGGGGGTGAGGGTTGTTGCCTTATATTTTCTTTACAATTGTTCATTCCGACTTAACTTTCCCGTGACCTGGCCATTTCGTGGAGTGGATAATGACGGGGTTTGAACTAACGCTGTGTTTTGTTTTGTTTTTTAATGACAGCCAGCCGATTTTCTCTTCCTGACTAAATATTTAAAGGCCTGGTGACACACATCGGCAATGTGGTTCACAAAGCCGCGTGGACAGTAAGTTGACAAGCGAAAACTGCAGAAACTGCACTGGGCGGCGTTGCTTGGAATTGAATTAATCATGGATTTTTCCACTGTTGTGTATGGATGAAACTCAGCGAAAACGAAACATTGACAATAGAGAAATTAATCTGGTGTCGACAGGCATACGAACGAATCGTGAAGTGCATTACGGTTATCATTCATTCAGTCTTTTAATTCATCATGTGTTTATTGATTAATTTGCTCAAGACATCTGGAACTCAATTAAGATACAGACGATTAAACAACTGAAAGAAAGGAAGGAAGGAAGGAAGAAAGAAAGGATGGAAGAAAGAAAAAAGGGAAAAAGAAAGGAAGGAAGGAAGATAGAAAGAAAGAAAGAAAGAAAGGATGGAAGGAATAAATCAGGAAAAAAGAAAGGAAGGAAGTAAGATAGAAATAAAGAAAGAAAGAAAGGATGGAAGGAAGAAATAAGGAAAAAAGAAAGGAAGGGAGAAAAAAGAAAGGGAGGAAGGAAGAAAGGGCATAACGAAGGAAGGAAGGGGGGAAGGAAGGAAGATTGGGGAAAGAAAGAGGATGGAAGGAAGGAAGAAAAGGAAGGAAGGAAGGAAGAGGGAAAGAAAGGAAGGAAGGATGGAAGGAAGGAAGAAAAGGAAGGAAGAAAAGGAAGGAAGAGGGAAAGAAAGGCAGGAAGGAAGGAAGGAAACAAGGAAGAAAGGAAGGAAGGAAGGAAGAGGGAAGATAGGAAGAAAGAAAGAAATGAAGGAAGGAAGGACGAAAGGACAAAAGAAGGAAAGAAAGAAAGAAAGAAAGCAAGAAAGAAGGGAGGAAAGAAAGAAAGAAAGAAAGGATTTTTTGTATATCAGTGTATAGTACTGACATCCAACTTCCAGCATCAGATCCAAGAAGTGGTCCCAGGTCCCCTCGAAGGGCGGGATGCCCTTGAAAATGTTGGCAAAACTGTACAAGGACACCCAGGTGTCCTTGGGGTTCCGGTAGCAGTAGATGACCTTGACCTTCTTCTCCTTCACCTGCTGGGGCAGAAAGCGGGGCCTGCAAAAGCAATCGGACACAAGTGCGAATGCATAATCATTAAATGCATGCGTACACAACACACAACAACACCTCACGTACAACATTACAAATATGATTATGATTGATGATGATGATAGTGATCATGATGATAGTGATCATGATGAAGATGATCATAAAAATGATTATAAATCAAAGTTGAGCGGTTAAGAACAGACATAGAATGGAAGGAGAAAGAACAGATATCAAATAAGCAAGAAAGGAAATAAGTAAATACGTGAATGAATTCAAGAATAAATGAATTAAAATCATATAAAACATACATATAATTTAAGACGAATTACGCACGTGCGTGTGTGTGTGTGTGTGTGTGTGTGTGTGTGCGCGCGCGCGCGTGCGCGCATGCAGATACAGACAGAGAGACAGAGAGAGACAGACACAGAGAGACAGAGACTGAGAGGGGGCAGGGGTGGGTGTGGGGGGGACAGAGAGAGAAACAGATACACAGAAAAAGAGACAAGATAGAGACAGAAAGAAAGAAAATGAAGAAAAGAAAGAAACAAGAGAGGCAAGGCCTTCAAGACACTTGTGATGCACTAAATAAAATAAAAAAAAATAAAAAATCCAATCGCTAAAATGTGTTCCGTTTTTGTTATTATAAAGCTTCGGGTTAAAAGAAATGATTTTTTTTTTTTTTTAAGTCCTAACGGCGGATTCGAACTCCGCGTGATCGGGTGAGAAGAAACTGTCTTACCCATTACACTGTCGTGGCTCCTTAACTGACGTTCAAAAATATAATATTTAAACATGCTTTTTTAAAGGGCGATAAATCGATTGCGGTATTCGCAGTGAGAACGCTGTTTAAATCATATTATTCTGGTGTATCTTGGGCATTTAAAAAATCTTTAAAGGAAATTAAAAGTTCTTTTTAAGTCCGCGGTAAACGAGACGTGGCTATCGCCGCAATCACACTGCAACATTTTACCGTTTTCTCTGGATCTAGATAGATGTACAAGCTTAGTTACACCCGGTTGACACGGTCGATTCAATTTCTCTTTTATGTTCATTCTAGTTTTATAGTTTTGAAGTTGATATGAAAACTGAGTATTTTGTTAAACTAATAACATGTAGAGCCAAGTACAAGTACTTCTAAACGTCGTATGAAGTGAAAAGGACTTCATTTTGAGAGAAGTCAAGACTGGAAAATTTTACGTTTCATCAGTTCAAGGGTATTAAACTCACATGGTTTATTATTTTTAACTGTGCATTCCGACTGATTCTGTTGATATTTTTATGGCAGTTTGGGGCATAATCCAGCAAGTGATGAGGCGTTCACAAATCTTTCTCTGAATAAATATTTAACGGTCTCCTTCTCCAACTTTCCATCACATGTTATCGTGTATTGTCGATTGAATATATGATTGAACGGGCAGGTCAACAACTTGAAACAAAATGGCGCTGTTCGCGTTCGCGAAGAATATGAGCACGCGCTTCGAATATGTATAAATATGTGTACGCAATTGATTTTTGCCCATGGCCTTCAGGGCTCAGCCAATAGATCTATAAATCCACTCGTCGTATTGATTTTAGTATTTTCCGAAAAAGACCACTTGGGCGAATGAAAATAGTGAAAGCCCTGTACACTGAGAGTAAAACATACAAGCTTTTTATGTATTGAGTATAATTTCAAAATGTAATGTTTAAGATGAGAAAGATCAGTTTAAAGCAAATTAAGTCCCCTAGCATTAATTACAGATTAGTTTCCCTTTTTTACTGTCTGCACCAAAGACATGCAAAACAAATATAACTTCCATGCTTAGCAAAAGAAGTTCCTGTTTGAACAAAAAATGATGAAACTGACTGCTCTTGTTGTTGTGTCAGAATATCAGATCAAAGTGCCAAGTTTAGAGAATAAAAAATGAAAAATAAAAAAATAACAGTAAATGCAGTTTGCATATAATTTGGCTTCTTTTTTAATTTTTTTGGGTGCCCAGCCCAGAGGTGCAATATTGTTTTAAACAAGATGACCGGAAAGAACTGAATTTTTCCTATTTTTATGCCTAATTTGGTGTCAACTGATAAAGTATTTGCAGAGAAAATGGCAATGTTAAAGTTTACCACGGACACACACACACACACACAGAGAGACAACCGAACACCGGGTTAAAACATAGACTCACTTTGTTTACACAAGTGAGTCAAAAATACAAACAGACAGACCAAACCAACAACAACAACAACAAAAAACCAAGACAGACACAATTTCACAAGGTGCCAGTAGCACACAGACCTGAGGTGGCTGACGAGCAGACGGGAAGTGTCCGGAGGGGGCAGACTTTCAGTGGGGATCCAGTCCGTGTGGTGGGACATGAAGGATCCCATGTAGTCGGCACGGCCGTTCATCAGCATGCCGATCGCCTGGAAGTGCCAGTGGGTGCCTGCATGCAGGTCAGAACGCCACACGGCGTAAGATACGATAGGACACGATACGATGCGATACGATTCGACACGACACGACATGATACAACACGAAACACGGCATGATACGATCCGAAACGATACAATAAAACACGACACGACACGATACGACACGATGCTATACGATACGACAAGATACGACACGACATGATACGATACTATAAGATACAATAAGATACGACACGACATGACTGATACGATACAACACGATACGATACGACACGAATCGATGCTATAAGATACGACACAACATAACATGATACAATACAATAAATTACGATGAGACACGACACGACACGACACGACACGATACGAATCGATACGACACGACACGACACGACAGGAATCGATACGACACGACACGACACGACACGACATGATACTGTAAGATACGATGAGATACGACATGACACGACACGATACGATACGATACGATACAACGCGATGCTATACGATACGATAAGATACGATACGACATGATACGATAAGATACGACACGACATGATACGATAAGATACGACACGACATGATACGATATGATACAACGCGATGCTATACGATACGATAAGATACGACACATGATACGATATGATACAACGCGATGCTATACGATACGGTAAGATACGACACGACATGATACGATAAGATACGACACGACATGATACGATATGATACGACAAGGAACGACACATGTTATGACACGATACGGTGCGACACGATACGGTGCGACTCGACACGACACGGCACGGCAAGGCGCAATACGATACGATACCATTCAATACGATATGACACGACGCAACACAACACGACAACGTTCGACATGGCAATGTACAATACATTACGCTCGACACGACACGACACGACACTATACGATACGACATGGTTCAACACGACACGACACAATATGATTCGAGACGATGCAATACGATACGATAAATATCGTGTAGCGTGATGCGAATAAGACGCGAAATGCACAGGTTTTTCCACAAGATTGGGATCAAGACTTAATTTCATCCACAGCTTGAAAAATAACAACAAAGAATCAAAGAAACAGGAACATTTGGGATGTGGACGTGTTACACACACACACACACACACACACACACACACCAAAAAAATCCAGTCCGTGTACATCCTCCCGCTTAAAAATCAACAACAAAGAGCACTATCACTGTCTACTTTAGAAATAGGTATGTGTTGTAACAGTGGAAGAAAGAACGACAAAAATTAGGGAGGGGGGCGGGGGAACGAACTATAGAAATAGCTTGGGGTGGGGGGCGGGGGGGGGGGAACGAACTATAGAAATAGCTTGGGGTGGGGGGGCGGGGGGGGGAACGAACTATAGAAATAGCTTGGGGTGGGGGGCGGTGGGGGGGGGGGACGAACTATAGAAATAGCTTGGGGTGGGGGGCGGGGGGGGGGGGAACGAACTATAGAAATAGCTTGGGGGGGGGGCCGGGGGGGGGGGGGAACGAACTATTATAGAAATAGCTTGGGGTGGGGGGCGGGGGGGGGGGAACGAACTATAGAAATAGCTTGGGGTGGGGGGCCGGGGGGGGAACGAACTATAGAAATAGCTTGGGGTGGGGGGCAGGGGGGGGGAACGAACTATAGAAATAGCTTGGGGTGGGGGGCGGGGGGGGGGGGGACGAACTATAGAAATAGCTTGGGGTGGAGGGCGGGGGGGGGGGGGGAACGAACTATAGAAATAGCTTGGGGTGGGGGGGCGGGGGGGGGGGGGGAACGAACTATAGAAATAGCTTGGGGTGGGGGGCGGGGGGGGTGGAACGAACTATAGAAATAGCTTGGGGTGGGGGGGGGGGAACGAACTATAGAAATAGCTTAGGGTGGGGGGGGGGAACGAACTATAGAAATAGCTTGGGGTGGGGGGCAGGGGGGGGAACGAACTATAGAAATAGCTTGGGGTGGGGGGGGGGGAACGAACTATAGAAATAGCTTGGGGTGGGGGGCGGGGGGGGGGGAACGAAATATAGAAATAGCTTGGGGTGGTGGGCGGGGGGGGGGGGGGGGAACGAAATATAGAAATAGCTTGGGGTGGGGGGTGGGGGGCGGGGGGCGGGGGGGGAACGAAATATAGAAATAGCTTGGGGTGGGGGGCGGGGGGGGGGGAACGAAATATAGAAATAGCTTGGGGTGGGGGGCGGGGGGGGGGAACGAAATATAGAAATAGCTTGGGGTGGGGGGCGGGGGGGGAGGTGACTAAAAGAAAGAAGTTTTTTTTCTGCCCCGTCATCTGTACCGTTTCAGTGGTATTACTCCCACGCCGCTCATTCCGAGTCCCCCAAAACACGGCCACACCCGGGTTCGTCCATCACAGTCCCAGCTTCGGCAGTCGGCACATCGATGTTAGGTCGCCAGGAGGCCACAAACCAAAGGAGACCCTGCACTGCTGCTGAATCACTTCAGTGGTGTTCAGTGGTGCCTGTTCTGATTCAACTTACTTCGGACACCACCTACTAAGCCCCTGCTGACGACAATAATGGCCTAGTCGCGGAGCCTGACTGAGTGAGCGTCCCTCCCAGCGTGGAGACCGCCACCACGTCCCTCCAACAATAGTCCCCCATGAATCCGCCGACACTGAAGACCTTGACAAGACTCACCCCAAGCACGGTAGTGGAGGGGTATCGAAACTGAGGTCACCATGACAGCAGGGCATGAAAGGCAACTTTGGGACTTTTTTGTTTTTATTGGTAATGATGAAGGAGAAGGAGGATGACAATGATGATGATGATGATGATGCTATGGAGGTCCATTTTGGTTTGGGACTACGTGACAAAGATTTACTGTACGCTTCCTTTCATAATTATATCCCGACGTCAACCAGGCCCGAGAGATAGACACTTGCAGTGTTGGTCAGGTAATTAGAGCAACACACCCAAAGACGCATCCGTGAAGTGGATAATACTGGACTGTGTGGTCCCAGTCTTCCCATTTAAGCCCATAGCACACTCAACTCTGGGCAGGAGCCGGCCACTAGCCGAACAAAAAACCCACCTCCGCTGGGATTTGAACCCGCGTCCTCCCAGCCGTCAGTCCGCGACGCTAACCACTTCGCCACGGCGGCTGGTGAAAGAAGAAGAAATAGTGGTGGTGGTGGTGGGAGGGGGTGCGGGAGGTGTGTGTGGCGGGGGGAGGGGGGAAACATTTACATCGCCCATACCACTTCGAGGTTAAGAGGAACATTTACATCGCCCTTACCACTTCGAGGTTAAGAGGAACATTTACATCGCCCTTACCACTTCGAGGTTAAGAGGAACATTTACATCGCCCTTACCACTTCGAGGTTAAGAGGAACATTTACATCGCCCTTACCACTTCGAGGTTAAGAGGAACATTTACATCGCCCTTACCACTTCGAGGTTAAGAGGAACATTTACATCGCCCTTACCACTTTGATGGAAAGAGGAACATTTACATCGCCCTTAACACTTCGAGGTTAAGAGGAACATTTACATCGCCCTTACCACTTCGAGGTTAAGAGGAACATTTACATCGCCCTTACCACTTCCAGGGAAAGAGGAACATTTACATCGCCCTTACCACTTTGATGGAAAGAGGAACATTTACATCGCCCTTACCACTTCGAGGTTAAGAGGAACATTTACATCGCCCTTACCACTTCCAGGGAAAGAGGAACATTTACATCGCCCTTACCACTTCCAGGGAAAGAGGAACATTTACATCGCCCTTACCACTTCGAGGGAAAGAGGCCAAGATGACGTCATCCTGTCTGAGCTCCAGATGACGTAGCTGTGACAAGTGGACCCTGTAGTCCTGGATTTGGGGTGACGGGGATAACCAGACGTCACCGCCGTTGGCGAAGAAAATCTGGTTACCATGGCGATCTTGAATCTGGCACCGTCCTCCACTCATGTTGCTGAAGCCAGCAGTCTGTGAACAGGACACAAAGAAGACGTGTATTATGGTTATGTGTGGTACCGTGTCGTATAGTACGGTCCTCGGTGGTATCGTATGGCATTGTGGCTGAATCACTCCATGAAACATCATCGATGTCATCAAACAATTGTATGCTGCAGGCCTCGTCACGAGTCTGTCGGTTCCATCAAGCTATAACTGCCACAAGCCATTTTCACGTCTCTGTTTTGTTGTTGTTGTGGCATAAAGACGTTCGAAAACAAAAGAACACTGGCCATTAAGGAGAAGCGTGAGCGAAGGAAGCAGGGCTCAACTTCTGGAGATGTTTTCCCTTGCAACACATGTGGGAAGTGGTGAGCATCCAGAATCGGCCTCTTATCCCATATGAGGACACACACCGACAGATAAGCCTGCCTGCCTACTCGTCCGTCGGTCCGACGGGAGACTCTATTGTGTTGTTGTTTTCATGCATGGTTTCCCAAGCCATCTATCTGCGTGTAGTTATCAGTGCTGTCTCTCATTCCGTTCTGTCAGTGTTGCCTGCGTGTGGATTTGTTGGGTGTGAATGCACTCTGATTTGTTTCCGGATAAGAATCAATCCCATATGAATATATTTTCCTCTTCTTCCTCTTTTTCTTCTTCTTTTCCCACATGGCGACCAACATCAATATGATGATGAAAACTGTCGTGTTGTTGTTGTGCGCAATTTAGCTGGGCTGTAAACTGATACGGGAGATGGGGCGCAGTCTACTGGTGTGTCTGCATATTTATATGAATACATTTTCTTCTTCTTCTTCTTCTTCTTCTTCTCATCATCATCATCACCACCATTATTATTATTATTATTATTATTATTATTATTATTATTATTATTATTATCATGCCGTCTCGTGCGCAACGGAGTCATGGACGCTGATCAGCCGGCTGTGTTTTCACGAAACGGCTTTCACGAAACGCACTAGTTACAGGCCGCCTTGATCGGGGCGTGAAAACGGCATGACGTGCGGGGCAGATCGTTGAACTTCACTGATGCGCTAACCGAACGTTCACCCGCCATTAACCTGTGTCAGGACGCCCCCAGCTTTGCGGAATGCAGTTTGGAAACTTAGTACCTGTATCATATCACTCTCCATTTCACAGGCCTGTGACAAAGCACAGACTTCATTTTACATTTCACAGGTCTGTGACAAAGCACAAACTTCACATTACATTTCACAGGCCTGTGACAAAGCACAGACTTCACTTTATATTTCACAGGTCTGTGACAAAGCACAGACTTCACTTTACATTTCACTGGCCTGTGACAAAGCACAGACTTCACTTTACATTTCACAGGTCTGTAACAAAGCACAGACTTCACTTTACATTTCACAGGCCTGTGACAAAGCACAGACTTCACTTTACATTTCACAGGTCTGTGACAAAGCACAGACGTCACTTTACATTTCACAGGCCTGTGACAAAGCACAGACGTCACTTTACATTTCACAGGTCTGTGACAAAGCACAGACGTCACTTTACATTTCACAGGCCTGTGACAAAGCACAGACTTCACTTTACATTTCACAGGTCTGTGACAAAGCACAGACTTCACTTTACATTTCACAGGCCTGTGACAAAGCACAGACTTCACTTTACATTTCACAGGTCTGTGACAAAGCACAGACTTCACTTTACATTTCACAGGCCTGTGACAAAGCACAGACTTCACTTTATATTTCACAGGTCTGTGACAAAGCACAGACTTCACTTTACATTTCACAGGTCTGTGACAAAGCACAGACTTCACTTTACATTTCACAGGTCTGTGACAAAGCACAGACTTCACTTTACATTTCACAGGCCTGTGACAAAGCACAGACTTCACTTTACATTTCACAGGTCTGTGACAAAGCACAGACTTCACTTTACATTTCACAGGTCTGTGACAAAGCACAGACTTCACTTTACATTTCACAGGTCTGTGACAAAGCACAGACTTCACTTTACATTTCACAGGCCTGTGACAAAGCACAGACTTCACTTTATATTTCACAGGTCTGTGACAAAGCACAGACTTCACTTTACATTTCACAGGTCTGTGACAAAGCACAGACTTCACTTTACATTTCACAGGTCTGTGACAAAGCACAGACTTCACTTTACATTTCACAGGCCTGTGACAAAGCACAGACTTCACTTTATATTTCACAGGTCTGTGACAAAGCACAGACTTCACTTTACATTTCACAGGTCTGTGACAAAGCACAGACTTCACTTTACATTTCACTGGCCTGTGACAAAGCACAGACTTCACTTTACATTTCACAGGTCTGTAACAAAGCACAGACTTCACTTTACATTTCACAGGCCTGTGACAAAGCACAGACTTCACTTTACATTTCACAGGTCTGTGACAAAGCACAGACGTCACTTTACATTTCACAGGCCTGTGACAAAGCACAGACGTCACTTTACATTTCACAGGTCTGTGACAAAGCACAGACGTCACTTTACATTTCACAGGCCTGTGACAAAGCACAGACTTCACTTTACATTTCACAGGTCTGTGACAAAGCACAGACTTCACTTTACATTTCACAGGCCTGTGACAAAGCACAGACTTCACTTTACATTTCACAGGCCTGTGACAAAGCACAGACTCCACTTTACATTTCACAGGTCTGTGACAAAGCACAGACTTCACTTTACATTTCACAGGTCTGTGACAAAGCACAGACTCCACTTTACATTTCACAGGCCTGTGACAAAGCACAGACTTCACTTTACATTTCACAGGTCTGTGACAAAGCACAGACTTCACTTTACATTTCACAGGTCTGTGACAAAGCACAGACTTCACTTTACATTTCACAGGCCTGTGACAAAGCACAGACTTCACTTTACATTTCACAGGCCTGTGACAAAGCACAGACTTCACTTTACATTTCACAGGCCTGTGACAAAGCACAGACTTCACTTTACATTTCACAGGTCTGTGACAAAGCACAGACTTCACTTTACATTTCACAGGCCTGTGACAAAGCACAGACTTCACTTTACATTTCACAGGCCTGTGACAAAGCACAGACCTTACTTTACATTTCACTGGCCTGTGACAAAGCACAGACTTCACTTTACATTTCACAGGTCTGTGACAAAGCACAGACTTCACTTTACATTTCACAGGTCTGTGACAAAGCACAGACTTCACTTTACATTTCACAGGCCTGTGACAAAGCACAGACTTCACTTTATATTTCACAGGTCTGTGACAAAGCACAGACGTCACTTTACATTTCACAGGCCTGTGACAAAGCACAGACTTCACTTTACATTTCACAGGCCTGTGACAAAGCACAGACTCCACTTTACATTTCACAGGCCTGTGACAAAGCACAGACTTCACTTTACATTTCACAGGTCTGTGACAAAGCACAGACTTCACTTTACATTTCACAGGCCTGTGACAAAGCACAGACTCCACTTTACATTTCACAGGCCTGTGACAAAGCACAGACTTCACTTTACATTTCACAGGCCTGTGACAAAGCACAGACTTCACTTTACATTTCACAGGCCTGTGACAAAGCACAGACTTCACTTTACATTTCACAGGCCTGTGACAAAGCACAGACTTCACTTTACATTTCACAGGTCTGTGACAAAGCACAGACTTCACTTTACATTTCACAGGTCTGTGACAAAGCACAGACTTCACTTTACATTTCACAGGCCTGTGACAAAGCACAGACTTCACTTTACATTTCACAGGCCTGTGACAAAGCACAGACTTCACTTTACATTTCACAGGTCTGTGACAAAGCACAGAAAGGCTGGTGTAGCAGCCGATTCAGAGCCCTGTTTTGGTTCTTTTTTGTTTGTTTGTTTTGTTTTTATTTTGTTTTTAAAGTGATGCCAAATTTCAGGTTTTATAACAAAGCTTCAAGGAGCACCAAACAAAACTTTCTGTATAGTGTTATTAAATGATTAATATATGTTATCAATTACCTGTGTTATTAAATGATTAATATATGTTATCAATTACCTGTGTTATCAAATGATTAATATATGTTATCAATTACCTGTGTTATCAAATGATTAATATATGCTATCAATTACCTGTGTTATTAAATGATTAATATATGTTATCAATTACCTGTGTTATTAAATGATTAATATATGTTATCAATTACCTGTGTTATCAAATGATTAATATATGTTATCAATTACCTGTGTTATCAAATGATTAATATATGTTATCAATTACCTGTGTTATTAAATGATTAATATATGTTATCAATTACCTGTGTTATCAAATGATTAATATATGTTATCAATTACCTGTGTTATTAAATGATTAATATATGCTATCAATTACCTGTGTTATTAAATGATTAATATATGTTATCAATTACCTGTGTAATTAAATGATTAATATATGTTATCAATTACCTGTGTTATTAAATGATTAATATATGTTATCAATTACCTGTGCTGTCATGATTAATATATGTTATCAATTACCTACGTTATTAAAGGATTAATAAATTATTTGTTATCAGTTACCTGCTTTATTAAAGGATTAATATATGTTATTAGTTACCTGCGTTATTAAATGATTAATATATGTTATCAGTTACATGTGTTATTAAAGGATTAATATATGTTATCAGTTACCTGTGTTATTAAATGATTAATATATGTTATCAGTTACCTGTGTTATTAAAGGATTAATATGTTATCAGTTACCTGCGTTATTAAATGATTAATATATGTTATCAATTACATGCGTTATTAAAGGATTAATATATGTTATCAATCACATGCGTTATTAAAGGATTAATATATGTTATCAGTTACCTGTGTTATTAAAGGATTAATATGTTATCAGTTACCTGCGTTATTAAATGATTAATATATGTTATCAATTACATGCGTTATTAAAGGATTAATATATGTTATCAATCACATGCGTTATTAAAGGATTAAGATATGTTATCAGTTACCTGCGTTATTAAAGGATTAATATATGTTATCAGTTACCTGCGTTATTAAATGATTAATATATGTTATCAGTTACCTGCGTCATTAAATGATTAATATATGTTATCAGTTACCTGCGTTATTAAAGGATTAATGTATGTTATCAATTACCTGTGGCAGTGCCACTTCTTTTATCAAACATACAAACGAATCAAAAATTAATTTTGAAGTTCATTCGTTTCCGTTCTGTTTTAAATTCTACCGAACAATTAATCATTCATATACTGTATTATGTTTTTATTTTACTCAATGTTCCATTACCAACACAGAGTATGGCAGCCATTTTATTAAAAAATCACAGTAATTCATTTCCATTGTGTGTACATGCTTTTCTAATTTGTATCTATACTTGAGGCCAAGCAGTAATGCTTGCAAAGTTGGTTGGTTATTTGATTAATCCTACTTATATGTATATATATAAAAATAAAAAAAATGATGCCCATGATAACATTAAATCAAAAGTATTATCCTTTTTTATTTTTATCATCAGTTCCAAACAATGCGAATTCAAAGTTCAATGACAGTCATTCACAGTTTTCACATTTCTCTCTCAATGACGTATCAGAGTCCTGCCAAAAGGTTAGCGAAACTGGACAATATCAGAAATAGCGTTGCACTGTGTCTTTTTGGAGAAAAAAACAAAAATTACATTTGTCAATATCAACTACACCCACGTCTTTTAGAACAATATAAGACATTAAAATTCCATGACATAGTCTTAGATGAAAGGAATATTAGACATTAAAATTCCATGACATAGTCTTAGATGAAAGGAATATAAGCCATTAAAATTCCATGACATAGTCTTAGATGAAACCATTTCATCTTCATTTCTTTACTTCTATTAATCTTTTTTCAACGTTTTCTTCCATTCAATCTGTTGGTTTTTCCCATGGGTCAAATCTGGTTAACCAGTAGAAACCAGAACAACCCCCGTCCTCTTTCTTTTTCTTTTCTTTCTTTTTCGTTCATGGGCTGCAACTCCCACGTTCACTCGTATGCACATGAGTGAGCTTTTACGTGTATGGCTGTTTTTACCCCGCCACGAAGGCAGCCATACTCCGCTTTCGGGGGTGTGCATGCTGGGTATATTCTTGTTTCTATAACCCGCCTAACGCTACCATGGATGACAGGATCTTTAACGTGCGTATTTAATCTTCTGCGTGTGTATACACACGAAGGGGGTTTCAGGCACTAGCAGGTCTGCACATAATGTTAACCTGGGAGATCGGAAAAATCACCCTTTACACACCAGGCGCCGTTACCGAAATTCGAACCCGGGACCCTCAGATTGATAGTCCAACGTTTTAACCACTCGGCTATTGCGCCCGTCCTCCTCTTTCAAACAGCGGGATTAAAGCCGTGGTGTCATCTCAAGTTAGGGGGGGCGGGGGCGGGGGGGGGGTTCCATTTTGACTAGCCACACATCAGAGGGATTAAAGCCGTGGTGTCATCTCAAGTTAGGGGGGTGATTCCATTTTGACTAGCCACACAACAGCGGGATTAAAGCCGTGGTGTCATCTCAAGTTAGGGGGGGATTCCATTTTGACTAGCCACACATTGCCCTAGGTGTCGTTCGCGGCTAGCCCCCAAAATAACCTCGGCCTGACACACTTCAGTATTTGTAGTTTGATACACTGGTAAAGTTCTGGGTCAGCCGGTCGACAAACCAAGTTTTCACGGTGACAAAGGCGTGTGCTGCACACAAGTTAAAAAACAAACCAACCCAAAAGCAACAGCACATGACCCGAGTGGCAGCTGGCAAGGAACAGTAACATGAGACGGCTTTAGGCTTCTGCCATGTCCGACTGACGGCACACATTGGTGTATCGTGTAAACCGGCCCTTTACCAGACCCAGTACTTCTGATGTTCCGTGATAAACAGACACTCTTTTCCCGTCCAAACACGTGTGTGTATCATATGTAATTCAAAAGTCAGTACTGCACCGTTCGTGTTTCCCTTGCAAACAGCCAATTAATGGTTAAGGGGGGCAACGCCCTGAAAATCTTTCAAAACATATCTTGGTTTTGCGAGATGATTGTGGGCTGGGTCATGTGGGGGAAAAACACACACAACCCCCCCCCCCCCCCCAAAAAAAAAAAACAACGAAAAAAACAAGAAAAAGAAAAAAAGGCAATATCCACAAGTTTTCCCTCAAAACGGAATGAGTCAAACAAGGTGTGGACGACAATTCACTCTGCCACTCACACGAGGAGTGACGGGGAAGAAATATGGACAATGCCCAAAATGAGACTCTGCCACTCACACGAGGAGTGACGGGGAAGAAATATGGACAATGCCCAAAATGAGACTCCGCCACTCACACACAGGAGTGACGGGGAAGAAATATGGACAATGCCCAAAATGAGGAAACAAGGAGGAAGTAAAACCTTCCCAACACATTCATTTTCCTCAAAGTATCACGCAGCATATGAAGGGAAAAAAAACACAACAATACGGCAATATCCACATTTCCCCTCAAGACGGAGTGAGCAGTGTTCACAAGGCGTTGACGTTCACTCCGTCACTGGAGTGGGGGGGAAGAGAAGGGAGTATTGCCACCAATACATTCATCCACTTACGTGAAAGTATGACGTGTATCTTGGAAGTCGGAACTAGCTGACTGTTTTGATAATGTCTTAGTGCACACTGACTTATGACTGCAAAATCTACGAAAGAACAAACTTCACCCACATTGTCAACTTCTCGTAACGTTTACAATCCACGCTTACCTGGCGCTGTTGACGGCGGAAACCAAAGACTTGGGGGGGGGGGGGGGGGGGGGGGGAGTAGACTGGGCTGAGCAAGACACAGATACTGTAAACAACCTCGACAATGGACAGCAACCTGAGGGGGTGAGTTCATTCTATGCGGGTTGCAGTCGCTGTCCGCTATCCGCTGTGCTGAGACCGCTTATTAAGGTCTTAAAAACAGACTATATAGATGCCATTTGACACTTGCGATTTTTTTTTTCGTGCAGGTGTGGTGTTCAGCATATAGGGTGAGTCAGGTGTGGTGTTCAGCATATAGGATCAGTCAGGATCAGTCAGGTGTGGTGTTCAGCATATAGGATCAGTCAGGATCAGTCAGGTGTGGTGTTCAGCATATAGGGTGAGTCAGGTGTGGTGTTCAGCATATAGGATCAGTCAGGATCAGTCAGGTGTGGTGTTCAGCATATAGGATCAGTCAGGATCAGTCAGGTGTGGTGTTCAGCATATAGGATCAGTCAGGTGTGGTGTTCAGCATATAGGATCAGTCAGGATCAGTCAGGTGTGGTGTTCAGCATATAGGATCAGTCAGGATCAGTCAGGTGTGGTGTTCAGCATATAGGATCAGTCAGGATCAGTCAGGTGTGGTGTTCAGCATATAGGATCAGTCAGGATCAGTCAGGTGTGGTGTTCAGCATATAGGATCAGTCAGGATCAGTCAGGTGTGGTGTTCAGCATATAGGATCAGTCAGGATCAGTCAGGTGTGGTGTTCAGCATATAGGATCAGTCAGGTGTGGTGTTCAGCATATAGGATCAGTCAGGTGTGGTGTTCAGCATATAGGATCAGGTGTGGTGTTCAGCATATAGGATCAGCCAGGTGTGGTGTTCAGCATATAGGATCAGGTGTGGTGTTCAGCATATAGGATCAGTCAGGTGTGGTGTTCAGCATATAGGATCAGTCAGGTGTGGTGTTCAGCATATAGGATCAGTCAGGTGTGGTGTTCAGCATATAGGATCAGTCAGGATCAGTCAGGTGTGGTGTTCAGCATATAGGATCAGTCAGGTGTGGTGTTCAGCATATAGGATCAGTCAGGATCAGTCAGGTGTGGTGTTCAGCATATAGGATCAGTCAGGTGTGGTGTTCAGCATATAGGATCAGTCAGGATCAGTCAGGTGTGGTGTTCAGCATATAGGATCAGGTGTGGTGTTCCGCATATAGGATCAGTCAGGTGTGGTGTTCAGCATATAGGATCAGTCAGGTGTGGTGTTCAGCATATAGGATCAGGTGTGGTGTTCAGCATATAGGATCAGTCAGGATCAGTCAGGTGTGGTGTTCAGCATATAGGATCAGTCAGGTGTGGTGTTCAGCATATAGGATCAGTCAGGTGTGGTGTTCAGCATATAGGATCAGTCAGGTGTGGTGCTCAGCATATAGGATCAGTCAGGATCAGTCAGGTGTGGTGTTCAGCATATAGGATCAGTCAGGATCAGTCAGGTGTGGTGTTCAGCATATAGGATCAGGTGTGGTGTTCAGCATATAGGATCAGTCAGGATCAGTCAGGTGTGGTGTTCAGCATATAGGATCAGGTGTGGTGTTCAGCATATAGGATCAGTCAGGTGTGGTGTTCAGCATATAGGATCAGTCAGGTGTGGTGTTCCGCATATAGGATCAGTCAGGTGTGGTGTTCAGCATATAGGATCAGTCAGGTGTGGTGTTCCGCACGCTGATGTGAACGCGTGATCTGTAACACGCATTAAACGCACGCGCGCTCACGCGGCACGAATACACAAACATATACAGCGCGCACACCCGCCGCAGCGGTGGCAAAGTGGCCGGGGGGGAGGGGGGGGGTTGGAAGTGGAGGTGGGGGATGGGAGGGGGAGTAATGCGCGCGCTTCGGAAACGAATGTCCCCAGGTTCCAGTCAGTCTCGCGCGGACCGGGATTTTTACACCCTCCACTATAGACCTTGAATTGGGGTATGAGTTCTAGTCTTTCACTGAGTTGAACAGATAAACCGAGGGCCCACGTGCAGCATGCATTTTGCGCACGTAAAAGAATTCAAGGCACCGAAGAATAGAATGATGCAGAAAAATCCAGTTTGATAGTTATACAAATGCACTTGCAGACAGAAACTAACTAAAATGTGCGGCACTGAACTGGGCGAGGCGCTCTCCATGGGGATGGCAGTCCGAATTTTACACAGAGAAACTTTGACAGCACACACACACACACACACACACACACACACACACACACACACACACACACACACACTGTGCTCTAGTAATGAGGTCAATGATCGCTGAACGTGAACGGTTATGTAAACATTCTCTGTCTGTCTGTCTGTCTGTCTGTCTGCCTGCCTGCCCCCCCCCCCCCCCCCCCCCCCCCCCCCTCTCTCTCTCTCTCCCATTCTTTGTCTAACGAGAATGCCTGAGTCTAGATTAGCTTTGCCTCACAAATCATATCGATCGGTCAATGTGGATGCAGGTGGGAAGATAAACTGGCTTTCAAATATCCGCTGTAAACTGTATACGTGTTTAGTTTGTGGCTACTTTTGGTTAAACTAAGGTGTAGAATAAACTGACGAATTTCTTGGAATACGTTAAAAAGAAGGATAATTGTATATGCACACAGATGACAAGAATGTGATCATCATGTTAGTAACAGCGAGAGAGTTAATGTTAATAGAACCTTCTGCACTGTACTTGACATTAAAACATATTTTACTCTTACGTATATATCGACATTTAAAGTATTCAATGGCAAAAAAAATCGGACGTGGTATTTTTGAAACTGCAGTACATTATTACCGATACAGAATACATGAAGCAACTGGTTTGATTCCTAAACTCTGTGGTCAGGAGAAAGAAAATGAAATTCATCTCTTCCTTAGTTGTCGTATCCGACATGATTTAAGAATAATGTGGATATCATCTAAATTCTATAAAGTTCCTAGTCAGACTTAGACTAGCGTTACTTATGGTTTCCAGACATGTAGAGATCATACGCAATTTGTCAATGTATCTGTTTAACTAAAGCATTCAGACTGCGATAAGCTCTGATGATCAGTCTCAAGAAACACCGAACTTTGTTGGTCTCTTGGTGACACGACCGCGCATTACTTGTTGCTTTGTTGCTCTTGTTGTTTTGCAATATGATCATTATGTTTACGTTCCTTCATGAGGAGCAATGGCCTGTACCTGAATGCAGTTTCCGTGTGCCTCCGTGTGATCCACCCCGTCCTAGGACACACACACACACACACACACACACACACACATGGAAAATGAATTGTTTTAAGACCAAATATGTCCGTAAAGTTTCTTGTATCTGTGGTGCTCACATTACAGCCGATCATAATTATACTAATTTGTAATAAAAATTATGTTAAAGTCTCACACCCCTGAACTGAAATCATCTTCAGTGCTGACAATCTTCAGCAGTCCATTGCTAATGTTATGACTTTTTCAACTCCTTGTTATTAAATAGTCCAGTTGGTTCGCTGTTATAGTTGTTAGTTTTTCATTAGATGTATGTTATATTGTTATGCTTTTTATTAAAAAACAAACAAACAAACCTTCATCAATCATTTTCTATATGTAACACACACACACACACACACACACACACACACACGCGCGCGCACGCACGCACACACACTTTCACTTACTCGCATGCGTACACAGTAATCCCCCCCCCCCCCCCCCCCCCCCCCTCGTCTAATGTCACTTACAGTGAAAAGACGTTAAAGTAAAGAACGAAGACACACAATCATGACAGAGTGTCCCTACCCTGGAGTTGCTACTGACGTGAATACTCGTCACCAGAGACAGACTCCAGCATTTAGGTCAGTGTGTCAGTGTGTCAACCACCAATGACCTAATTCGGCTTCTTCCTTTTTGGAACTGTGTCAGCCTACATTGTTTGCACTGAGTTCGTGGCGCACTGCTCTCTTTCCATCAATGCTCGGCAAGTATGGCGTCTATTACTTAGTCAGTATACGGAATCTGAGTCCCGGGTTGCATAAGAATGTTCCTAAGTATTCCATGGAATTTAATTGTACAGTTCTGAACATTCTTAACAAGAATGTTCCTAAGTATTCCATGGAAATTACTTGTTCAGTTAGGAACATTCTTAACAAGAATGCTACTAAGTATTCCTAACATTCTTAACAAGAATGTTCCTAAGTATTCCATGGAATTTACTTGTACAGTTAGGAACATTCTTAACAAGAATGTCACTAAGTATTCCATGGAATTTACTTGTACAGTTAGGAACATTCTTAACAAGAATGTCACTAAGTATTCCATGGAATTTACTTGTACAGTTAGGAACATTCTTAATAAGAATGTCACTAAGTATTACATGGAATTTACTTGTACAGTTAGGAACATTCTTAGCAAGAATGTCACTAAGTATTCCTTGGAATTTACTTGTAGAGTTGGGAACATTCTTCACGAAAAGCAAACTTTGCACTGCGCGCTCAAGCAACCTACCCCTGAACTTTTTTTTTTTAAATTTTTTTTTTTACCATAAATTAATGTTGGAAACGTCGCTTGCTGATTCCGCGGGCACATGTCATTGTCCCCTCTCCCTCTCTCTCTCTCCCCCCTCTCTCTCTCTCTCTCCCTCTCCCCCCCCCCTCTCTCTCTCTCTCGCTGCGTGATCACCATATTGTGTACTTTTGACCTCTTTCTATGGGCCGGAGGCCTGGAGATGAAAGTTTTGGTTCTTGTTCTATCTGTCTATCTCTATCTATCTACCTATCGTTTACCCCGTTCATGAGGGGCAATGGCCTTATATGAATAAACCATCCATCCATCCATCGATCTATATATCTATCTCTCTCTCTCTCTTTCTTTTTGCGATTGCAACGAACAGTAACTTTTGACTGTTTTCTTTCTTTCTTTATTTTCCTAGCTTTCTTCCTTCCTTTCTAGCTTTCTTTCTTTCCTTCTTCGTTTCCTGATCTCTTAATTATTCTTTTTGTTTTTAATTCATGAATGACTAAGGTACCTGTCTCACAAACGCAGAAAACGGGTCACAAACCAAACGCTTCCACTTCCAGGGAGCTTGGGACTTCAGAAACGAAACTGTTATTATCACAGTTTTATCCTCCACAAGGTGGCGAACAACAGCGCAGAGATTAGCACTGGCGTTAGCTTTACGAGGAAGGGAGTGTTTGTTGGGTTTTTTTCAATCCTCCTCAAGTGCTGGTCATTGTCCTCTCTTTCTTTGCGACAGGTTCCGTAAGACGT
>NC_134895.1:204673-209673 GCF_041734735.1 Babylonia areolata | reverse complement strand
GTCTCTCACTGCATTCAGTGCTATATATAGTTCCCAGAGACTGACAGCGGACACACTGAATCAAGCGGGTGAACACACGAGACCGCGAAACAGGCTGCCTGACTGAACTATCGACATGCTGGGGAAGAGGGCATGCAAGATGTGTCACCTATGGCCATACACCTGTGATATTGAAACACACACACACACACACGCACGCACGCACGCACGGGAGCACTTATTCAAGTCGGTGACGTCGTTTGCTGGTGTCATATACCTGTCCCACTGACTTGAAACACAAGTCAGGCAAATCCATGTAAACCACAGGCACAGATTAAAAAAAAAAGAAAAATCCGTTTAGTCGGTTGATTTATTCATTGTCTGTTCCACATAAGCTGGTGGTTTTTACAAACTCTAAACAGATCAGTTTAATATTTTGCTTTTTCAATTTTGTTTTATCTTACACTGGTTTCAATGCATACTGAAGTAAAAAAAAATGTAAGAAAAAAAAAGTTATGGAAATCAAGAAAGAGAAAGAGTAGGATAAATCAATAAAACAAAACAAACAAACAAAATGAATGGAAGGGGATTAGAGAAAGATTAATACATGCGCATGTCACGCTCTGTGTATGTGCGTGCGTGTGTGTGTGTGTGTGTGTGTGTGTACGTATACACCTACATACCCACACATGCATGCACATACAAACACACATTAGACAAAAAAATAGAACCCCACGTACCTCTTGTGCCAAAAAATCACAAATTCACAAAACCCTGTATGCCTGCAACAGCAATATTAGGACACACTGCAAACAGAAACAAACTGACACAGAAACCAACACCAGTTTCGTGAAGAAAGCACTTACCCCCCAAGGGGAAAAATAATTCACACACAACTGCCGTGAAATGTTCACTCAACAACAACAGTAGCAATGCTGTTATTCACATGCAGGTAGGTAGCTCGACAGGTATGGAAGTAGGTTCGAGCAAAGACACTGGGTCTCTCACTGCATTCAGTGCTATATATAGTTCCCAGAGACTGACAGCGGACACACTGAATCAAGCGGGTGAACACACGAGACCGCGAAACAGGCTGCCTGACTGAACTATCGACATGCTGGGGAAGAGGGCGTGCAAGATGTGTCACCTATGGCCATACACCTGTGATATATATATATATATATATATATATATATATATATATATATATATAAACACACACACACACACACAGAGATGCGCGCGCGCGCGCGCCCGCACACACACGCACACACACACACACACACACACACACACACAGAAACCCAGGTCGTCGAATAGTTCATTCATTGTCTGTTGCCTATTACCTGATGGGTTTTACAGACTCTAAACAGACCAGCTTGAAATAATTTGCTTCTTTTAACACTTGCAACAGTTTCTGAGTGAAAATGTAAGAAAAAAAATTTGTGTAAATCAATCAAGAGAAAGAGTTTGATGAATAAATATACAAATACAAGATACATAAATGAAAGGGGAAATACAGAGTGACTGATACATGCACATGCCACTGTGTGTGTGTCTGTGTGTTTGCGTGCGTGCGCGTGTGCGTGTGTGTGTAAGTATGTGTGTGTGAGCACACACGCTCATGCACAGACACAGAACCGGCCCCCCTCCTCCCACATACGCACATTTCTACGTGTACCTGTGTCCTTGTGAAATGATCCCGCACATCAATAATGCGCCTGCGCCTCAAGCATAAAATAACTTGAGCATGAAATAACTTTGAGCATGAAGTAAAATAAAATGAAACAAAGTAACATAAGATAATACAAAGAAATAATTTCATCAAGATACTGACCCATGCAGGACTCCCAAGTACAAACTTAACAGCACCAGCACACGTACACTCACACCGACATCTTGACCTAAGTAAGGTTGAACGCTGTTTGGTCGTAGAACTGTGTCCTCAAACAATGCCACCACCACCACCACCCCCCTCCCTCCCGGATTTTACCGTCCCCCCCCCCCCCCCCCCCCCCCCGTACACACAACATCGATTTGGTCACAACACAACACGTCAGACAGCCAGAGCGACGGTTTTCTCAAAGCAGAACATTGTCTGGAATGACTCATGTGGACAGTCCCTGCTTTACAGACATGACACCGAACACGGGTTTGCATCACTGAAGACAACATGGAACGGTGGTAATGTGGATCAAGCGTCCATCTGGGTAGGGACCGGATGTTCTTCCCCGGATTCCATTCCCGCAACAACAGGGATTTCTACTCCTCCACTTCCCTGGACTGTGTGTGGTGGCGTGGGCGCTATGCTTTGGACAAGACGATGACTTGTAGCCTCTGGTCACGTATACTGTATGTCTTTTGCGCCTGATCGTGGGGACTTGCTCCTTCTGCAGTGAACAGCCCCAACCTCACATGGAGAACAACTGTAGCGCGTGAGGAAAAAATACATTACAACACCATACGATGCGATACAATACGGTACAACACAACACGATACAATACAATACAATGCGATACAATACGATACAACACAATACAACACGATACAATACGATACAATACAATACGATACAACACAACACGATACAATACAATACAATGCGATACAATACAACACAACACGATACAATACAATACAATGCGATACAATACGATACAATACAACACAACACGATACAATACAATACAATACAATACAACACAACACGATACAATACGGTACAACACAACACGATACAATACAATACAATGCGATACAACACGATACAACACAATACAATACAATACAACACGATACAATAAACACAACACGATACAATACAACACAACACGATACAACACAATACAATACAATACAACACGATACAATACAATACAATACGATACAATACAATACAACACAATACAATACAATACAATACAACACGATACAATACAATACAACACGATACAATACAATACAATACGATACAATACAATACAACACAACACGATACAATACAATACAATACAATACGGTACAAAACAATACAACACGATACAATACGATACAATACAATACGATACAACACAACACACCACGATACAATACAATACAATACAACACGACACAATGCAATACAACACGATACAATACAATACAATACGATGCGATACAATACAATGCAATACAGTACAATACAATACAATACAATGTAAAGTGTAAAAGAAATGATAGCCGTCCACTGTACACTGACTAAAGCCTCTTGTCACAATCAGATCAAGAATCCACACATGTCATACAGCTACTCTCTTTGATGTTCTTGCAATGTCGGTTATGGCTGAATGAAATCTGCGTCTCGCCTGAAGAGAGAGAAAAAGAGGGAGAGAAACACACACACACACACACACACACACACACACACACACACACACACACACACACACACACACACACACAAGCAACCTTTGCAAGGTGTGTGAGGTTCCAAAAGCCAAGAGTTTTTCAAGCACCAGTACAAACCGTGACTGGAATAGTTGATGCTGCGCTTACAAGTGAGCCGTGAACCTTGTATATAAATTGTGCCTCGTCTGCAGAAAAAAAAGGCTTCAGAATTTTGGAGCGTGCCTCTAACTGCTCGTGTCTTTGGATGGTCAGTGAAGCGTGCAGTGAGAGCTACTTACTTGATCATGACTGCTGCTTCATACTGGATGGGGTGACGAACTGTCGAATGATCAATTCGAATCAATTTGCAGCCATCAAATACTAACACTCAGATCCTTGTCGTTTCATGGAGTATGAAGGGAGGGGAACTGAAAGCAAGATCATTCTTTCTTTCTTTTTTTGTATTTTCTTTCGTTTCTTTCCTTCTTTCTTTGCCTTTTCATTGTGTTCATTCTTCAACCCTCGATTTATCTCTCAAAAAGCAGCCAGTTCCTCACATCGAGGTAACAGCTTGAGCGTTCGTTGTTTGACTGAACTTTACGTTTGACCGGAGCTGAAAGCCGTGGTAAAGAGGTCAGTGGGGCACACCCGTTCATTGCACTACCACAGGCACATGCTGTAAAGGTTAACAGAAGTTGAACAACAGGTGCGTGCGCATTTCAATCTAGGCCAGTAGATCAGTGTGACTTTTACAGTGAAGCTGAATTTTCCAACAGGGAACAGGTTTCAGCGAATCGTGTACACAGGGTAAGTTTCATCTGTAACACTTTAAACCAGAAGTATATGTGATATGAAACCAAAACGTTAAAAAAAAAAAGAAGAAAAAAAGCAACAAAAAAAAAAAAAAAAAAAAAAAGCGCGGGCTTGTAGGGATATTGTTGCCAACGTGTAAACCTTACTGGCTTTGCTGTTTCAGTGGAAACCAAATCGTTGCTTTCAATTTTGATCCTAGCGGACCGCGGCAAACGTGCCACCATTTCAGCGGTGAATAATTAATTCATCCGACAGCCCTTAAAACCAGTTGATGAGAGGCCCAAATAATCATCGTTAAAAAGCTCAGTCAAACCAGAAATTGAAAGACCATTCCACGTCCAGGTAAAACTGCAATCAAGCCAACACACAAAACATTTTGGTACAGCAGTGCAATGAGCGGCCTGTACTTTGTGAGCATTATCTCAACAGGGTATTTGACACCAGACATAGACATACACGGTCCACAAACACTTAAGGACCACCTGCATGGGAGCTTGCAGAATTTTCTTCTTTGGGGGCATTAATTGTGGAATGATTCTGAAAGTATGTCGAACACGTGTACTCACACGTGCACGGTCCTTTGTGTTTTGTTGTTGTTGTTTCTTGTTTAATTTTGTTTTGTTTTGTTTTTGACCAACTACATCAATCGTTTAGAAACCACTGAATTTTATCGGCGAAACATCGATTTCTCCAAAACGCTGTATTTAAATAATAAATAATAATGATGATATTTATATAATGCTGAATCTTGTGCATAGACAAATCAAAGCGCTTTCGCACCAGTCATTCACACGCATGCAAAACTGGAGAAACTGAAGACAAGGAAGAGACAGGGAAGGGA
>NC_134895.1:162173-202173 GCF_041734735.1 Babylonia areolata | reverse complement strand
AGGTGTGTGCATGTGTGTTTGGTGTGTGTGTGTGTGTGACAGTGAGTGGGTGCGTGTGTGTGTGCATGTGTGCGTGCGTATGTGTGTGTGTGTGTGACTTTGAGTGGGTGCGCGCGTGTATGTGTGTTCGTGTGCGCGTGTGTCACTGTGAGTGTGTGTGTGCTTATGTGTGTGTGTGTGTGTGTGTGTGTGTTTATGTGTGCGTGTGTGTTGTGTGTGTGCGTGTTTGTTTGTGTGTGTGTGTGTGCGTGTGTGTGTTTGTGTGTGTTTATGTGTGCGTGTGTGTGGGTATTCGTGTGTGTGTGTGTGTGTGTGTTTATGTGTGTGCGTGTGCGCGTGTGTGTGTGCGTGTGTGTGTGTGTGTTTCTGTGTGTGCGTGTGTGTGTGTGTATTGTGTGTGTGTGTGTTTATGTGTGTGTGTGTGTGTGACAGTGAGTGGGTGCGTGTGTGTGTGTGTGCATGTGTGCGTGCGTATGTGTGTGTGTGTGTGTGTGTGTGTATTTTTGGTGTGTGTGTGTGACTTGGAGTGGGTGCGCGCGTGTGTGTGTGTGTTCGTGTGCGCGTGTGTCACTCTGAGTGTGTGTGTGTGTTTATGTGTGTGTGTGTGTGTGTGAGCGCGCGCGCGTGTGTGTGTGTGTGTGTGTACGGCTTTTTAAGAGAAGCATTAGTCATTTTGTTAGTTTCACATCGTCAGCTTCACAATATATAGACCAGACATAAAAACAGTTTATGTATATATATATACAGAATGATAGGAAATATGAAAATGATGATGATAGGGATACTGATATCGTGCCTGTCTTCCCCAGAGACCAAACCGTAATGATGTTTTACAAAGCACTGAATCATTTTACAACAGGCTGTCTACCTAGGTAGATCCAGCTGCCAGCTGCCACTGGGCGCCATTATTCCGTCTTTTTCCGCTGTGTCATTCAATGAGGTTTCAGGTTCACAGAAACACACACACACACACACACACACACACACACACCATGTGGAGTGATGGCTAAGAGGTAACGCGTCCGCCTAGGAAGCGAGATAATCTGAGCGCGCTGGTTCGTATCACGGCTCATCCGCCGATAATTATTTTCTCCCCCTCCACTAGACCTTGAGTGGTGGTCTGGACGCTAGTCATTTGGATGAGACGATAAACCGAGGTCCCGTGTGCAGCATGCACTTAGCGCACGTAAAAGAACCCACGGCAACAAAAGGGTTGTAGAAAAAATCCACTTTGATAGGAAAAACTAATAAAACTGCACGCAGGAAAAAATACAAAAAAAGGGTGGCGCTGTAGTATAGCGACGCGCTCTTCCTGGGGAGAGCAGCCCGAATTTCACACAGAGAAATATGTTGTGATAAGACGAAATGCAAACACACACACACAGACACACACACACACACACACACACACACACACACACATGAACAACAAGAAAGGCCAACATGGACTGCCAACACCGGGAGAAAATGTCAGATAAAAACCTGAAAGCTAGCTGGAGAGTGTATCGGTAAGAGACCTGAACAGCCAGACAGGAAAAACATCGACACATTACAACTGACGAACAGGTCGTTCACTTGGATTCGCCTGACTAAGTTTCAGGTCAGTGGGACAACTAACTGAGCATACCCATCCTGAAGTCATTGAAATGAATAACCGAACGTGTGTGTCTGTGTGTGTGTGTGTGTGTGTGTGTGTCCGTGTCCGTGCGCGCGCGAAAGTGAAAGACAGTCATGAATATCAAGTGCCTGTGAACAAAAACATAATGTAGCAGGTTCTGATTGCAGAATCTATTTCTGCTCTTTGTGTGTGTCTTTGTGTCTGTGTGCGTGCCTCTCACAGTGTGTGTGTGTGTGCGCGCGCGCACGCACACACACACACAGCACACACACACAGAGGGACGGCTTTCACAATCTTTTAAAGCTATTTTACCTTTCGGTCATACAGTGTAAAACTATATCCCTTTCTGTGGGACAGTTAAAAGCTATCTTTTCTTTATGTCACGTAATAAGCTATTTTCCATTCCTGACCGTCCATTTTAAGATATATCCTTTTTGTGGTGCAACTGACAGCTATTTTTCTTCTTTCTGTCAAACAGTGTACAAGATATTTGACTTTCTACCAGAAAGCTTTTCAGTTTTCTGTCGGGCAGTTTAACAATGCTCTTGTCCTGTCAGACAGTTTAACAATGCTCTTGTCCTTTCTGTCAGACAGTTTAACAATGCTCTTGTCCTTTCTGTCACAGTTTAACAATGCTCTTGTCCTTTCTGTCACAGTTTAACAATGCTCTTGTCCTGTCAGACAGTTTAACAATGCTCTTGTCCTTTCTGTCAGACAGTTTAACAATGCTCTTGTCCTTTCTGTCACAGTTTAACATTGCTCTTGTCCTTTCTGTCAGACAGTTTAACAATGCTCTTGTCGTTTCTGTCAGTTTAACAATGCTCTTGTCCTTTCTGTCACAGTTTAACAATGCTCTTGTCCTTTCTGTCAGACAGTTTAACAATGCTCTTGTCCTTTCTGTCACAGTTTAACATTGCTCTTGTCCTTTCTGTCAGACAGTTTAACAATGCTCTTGTCCTTTCTGTCACAGTTTAACAATGCTCTTGTCCTTTCTGTCAGACAGTTTAACAATGCTCTTGTCCTTTCTGTCAGACAGTTTAACAATGCTCTTGTCCTTTCTGTCACAGTTTAACAATGCTCTTGTCCTTTCTGTCACAGTTTAACAATGCTCTTGTCCTTTCTGTCACAGTTTAACAATGCTCTTGTCCTTTCTGTCAGACAGTTTAACAATGCTCTTGTCCTTTCTGTCAAAGTTTAACAATGCTCTTGTCCTTTCTGTCAGACAGTTTAACAATGCTCTTGTCCTTTCTGTCAGAGTTTAACAATGCTCTTGTCCTTTCTGTCAGACAGTTTAACAATGCTCTTGTCCTTTCTGTCACAGTTTAACAATGCTCTTGTCCTTTCTGTCAGTTTAACAATGCTCTTGTCCTTTCTGTCACAGTTTAACAATGCTCTTGTCCTTTCTGTCACAGTTTAACAATGCTCTTGTCCTTTCTGTCAGAGTTTAACAATGCTCTTGTCCTTTCTGTCACAGTTTAACAATACTCTTGTCCTTTCTGTCACAGTTTAACAATGCTCTTGTCCTTTCTGTCAGACAGTTTAACAATACTCTTGTCCTTTCTGTCAGTTTAACAATGCTCTTGTCCTTTCTGTCAGACAGTTTAACAATGCTCTTGTCCTTTCTGTCACAGTTTAACAATGCTCTTGTCCTTTCTGTCAGACAGTGTAACAATGCTCTTGTCCTTTCTGTCAGACAGTTTAACAATGCTCTTGTCCTTTCTGTCAGACAGTTTAACAATGCTCTTGTCCTTTCTGTCAGACAGTTTAACAATGCTCTTGTACTTTCTGTCAGACAGTTTAACAATGCTCTTGTCTTTTCTGTCACAGTTTAACAATGCTCTTGTCCTTTCTGTCAGACAGTTTAACAATGCTCTTGTCCTTTCTGTCAGACAGTTTAACAATGCTCTTGTCCTTTCTGTCAGACAGTTCAACAATGCCCTTGTCCTTTCGGTCACAGTTTAACAATGCTCTTGTCCTTTCTCTCAGTTTAACAATGCTCTTGTCCTTTCTGTCAGACAGTTTAAAAATGCTCTTGTCCTTTCTGTCAGACAGTTTGACAATGCTCTTGTCCTTTCTGTCAATGCTCTTGTCCTTTCTGTCAATGCTCATGTCCTTTCTGTCAGACATTTTAACAATGCTCTTGTCCTTTCTGGGCAGTTTAACAATGCTCCTGTCCTTTCTGGGCAGTTTAACAATGCTCTTGTCCTTTCTGTCAGACAGTTTAACAATGCTCTTGTCCTTTCTGTCACAGTTTAACAATGCTCTTGTCCTTTCTGTCAGACAGTTTAACAATGCTCTTGTCCTTTCTGTCAGTTTAACAATGCTCTTGTCCTTTCTGTCACAGTTTAACAATGCTCCTGTCCTTTCTGGGCAGTTTAACAATGCTCTTGTCCTTTCTGTCAGACAGTTTAACAATGCTCTTGTCCTTTCTGGGCAGTTTAACAATGCTCTTGTCCTTTCTGTCAGAAAGTTTAACAATGCTCTTGTCCTTTCTGTCAGACAGTTTAACAATGCTCTTGTCCTTTCTGTCAGACAGTTTAACAATGCTCTTGTCCTTTCTGTCACAGTTTAACAATGCTCTTGTCCTTTCTGTCACAGTTTAACAATGCTCTTGTCCTTTCTGTCAGACAGTTTAACAATGCTCTTGTCCTTTCTGTCACAGTTTAGCAATGCTCTTGTCCTTTCTGTCAGTTTAACAATGCTCTTGTCCTTTCTGTCACAGTTTAACAATGCTCTTGTCCTTTCTGTCACAGTTTAACAATGCTCTTGTTCTTTCTGTCAGTTTAACAATGCTCTTGTCCTTTCTGTCACAGTTTAACAATGCTCTTGTCCTTTCTGTCAGACAGTTTAAGAATGCTCTTGTCCTTTCTGTCACAGTTTAACAATGCTCTTGTCCTTTCTGTCAGACAGTTTAACAATGCTCTTGTCCTTTCTGTCACAGTTTAACAATGCTCTTGTCCTTTCTGTCAGACAGTTTAAGAATGCTCTTGTCCTTTCTGTCAAACAGTTTAACAATGCTCTTGTCCTTTCTGTCAGACAGTTTAACAATGCTCTTGTCCTTTCTGTCACAGTTTAACAATACTCTTGTCCTTTCTGTCAGACAGTGTAACAATGCTCTTGTCCTTTCTGTCACAGTTTAACAATGCTCTTGTCCTTTCTGTCAGACAGTTTAACAATGCTCTTCTCCTTTCTGTCAGACAGTTTAACAATGCTCTTGTACTTTCTGTCAGACAGTTTAACAATGCTCTTGTTTTTTCTGTCACAGTTTAACAATGCTCTTGTCCTTTCTGTCAGACAGTTTAACAATGCTCTTGTTTTTTCTGTCACAGTTTAACAATGCTCTTGTCCTTTCTGTCAGACAGTTTAACAATGCTCTTGTCCTTTCTGTCACAGTTTAACAATGCTCTTGTCCTTTCTGTCACAGTTTAACAATGCTCTTGTCCTTTCTGTCAGACAGTTTAACAATGCTCTTGTCCTTTCTGTCACAGTTTAACAATGCTCTTGTCCTTTCTGTCACAGTTTAACAGTGCTCTTGTCCTTTCTGTCAGACAGTTTAACAGTGCTCTTGTCCTTTCTGTCAGACAGTTTAAAAATGCTCTTGTCCTTTCTGTCAGACAGTTTAACAATGCTCTTGTCCTTTCTGTCAGACAGTTCAACAATGCCCTTGTCCTTTCGGTCACAGTTTAACAATGCTCTTGTCCTTTCTCTCAGTTTAACAATGCTCTTGTCCTTTCTGTCAGACAGTTTAAAAATGCTCTTGTCCTTTCTGTCAGACAGTTTGACAATGCTCTTGTCCTTTCTGTCAATGCTCTTGTCCTTTCTGTCAATGCTCATGTCCTTTCTGTCAGACATTTTAACAATGCTCTTGTCCTTTCTGGGCAGTTTAACAATGCTCCTGTCCTTTCTGGGCAGTTTAACAATGCTCTTGTCCTTTCTGTCAGACAGTTTAACAATGCTCTTGTCCTTTCTGTCACAGTTTAACAATGCTCTTGTCCTTTCTGTCAGACAGTTTAACAATGCTCTTGTCCTTTCTGTCAGTTTAACAATGCTCTTGTCCTTTCTGTCACAGTTTAACAATGCTCCTGTCCTTTCTGGGCAGTTTAACAATGCTCTTGCCCTTTCTGTCACAGTTTAACAATGCTCCTGTCCTTTCTGGGCAGTTTAACAATGCTCTTGTCCTTTCTGTCAGACAGTTTAACAATGCTCTTGTCCTTTCTGGGCAGTTTAACAATGCTCTTGTCCTTTCTGTCAGAAAGTTTAACAATGCTCTTGTCCTTTCTGTCAGACAGTTTAACAATGCTCTTGTCCTTTCTGTCAGACAGTTTAACAATGCTCTTGTCCTTTCTGTCACAGTTTAACAATGCTCTTGTCCTTTCTGTCACAGTTTAACAATGCTCTTGTCCTTTCTGTCAGACAGTTTAACAATGCTCTTGTCCTTTCTGTCACAGTTTAGCAATGCTCTTGTCCTTTCTGTCAGTTTAACAATGCTCTTGTCCTTTCTGTCACAGTTTAACAATGCTCTTGTCCTTTCTGTCACAGTTTAACAATGCTCTTGTTCTTTCTGTCAGTTTAACAATGCTCTTGTCCTTTCTGTCACAGTTTAACAATGCTCTTGTCCTTTCTGTCAGACAGTTTAAGAATGCTCTTGTCCTTTCTGTCACAGTTTAACAATGCTCTTGTCCTTTCTGTCAGACAGTTTAACAATGCTCTTGTCCTTTCTGTCACAGTTTAACAATGCTCTTGTCCTTTCTGTCAGACAGTTTAAGAATGCTCTTGTCCTTTCTGTCAAACAGTTTAACAATGCTCTTGTCCTTTCTGTCAGACAGTTTAACAATGCTCTTGTCCTTTCTGTCACAGTTTAACAATACTCTTGTCCTTTCTGTCAGACAGTGTAACAATGCTCTTGTCCTTTCTGTCACAGTTTAACAATGCTCTTGTCCTTTCTGTCAGACAGTTTAACAATGCTCTTCTCCTTTCTGTCAGACAGTTTAACAATGCTCTTGTACTTTCTGTCAGACAGTTTAACAATGCTCTTGTTTTTTCTGTCACAGTTTAACAATGCTCTTGTCCTTTCTGTCAGACAGTTTAACAATGCTCTTGTTTTTTCTGTCACAGTTTAACAATGCTCTTGTCCTTTCTGTCAGACAGTTTAACAATGCTCTTGTCCTTTCTGTCACAGTTTAACAATGCTCTTGTCCTTTCTGTCACAGTTTAACAATGCTCTTGTCCTTTCTGTCAGACAGTTTAACAATGCTCTTGTCCTTTCTGTCACAGTTTAACAATGCTCTTGTCCTTTCTGTCACAGTTTAACAGTGCTCTTGTCCTTTCTGTCAGACAGTTTAACAGTGCTCTTGTCCTTTCTGTCAGACAGTTTAAAAATGCTCTTGTCCTTTCTGTCAGACAGTTTAACAATGCTCTTGTCCTTTCTGTCAGACAGTTCAACAATGCCCTTGTCCTTTCGGTCACAGTTTAACAATGCTCTTGTCCTTTCTCTCAGTTTAACAATGCTCTTGTCCTTTCTGTCAGACAGTTTAAAAATGCTCTTGTCCTTTCTGTCAGACAGTTTGACAATGCTCTTGTCCTTTCTGTCAATGCTCTTGTCCTTTCTGTCAATGCTCATGTCCTTTCTGTCAGACATTTTAACAATGCTCTTGTCCTTTCTGGGCAGTTTAACAATGCTCCTGTCCTTTCTGGGCAGTTTAACAATGCTCTTGTCCTTTCTGTCAGACAGTTTAACAATGCTCTTGTCCTTTCTGTCACAGTTTAACAATGCTCTTGTCCTTTCTGTCAGACAGTTTAACAATGCTCTTGTCCTTTCTGTCAGTTTAACAATGCTCTTGTCCTTTCTGTCACAGTTTAACAATGCTCCTGTCCTTTCTGGGCAGTTTAACAATGCTCTTGCCCTTTCTGTCACAGTTTAACAATGCTCCTGTCCTTTCTGGGCAGTTTAACAATGCTCTTGTCCTTTCTGTCAGACAGTTTAACAATGCTCTTGTCCTTTCTGGGCAGTTTAACAATGCTCTTGTCCTTTCTGTCAGAAAGTTTAACAATGCTCTTGTCCTTTCTGTCAGACAGTTTAACAATGCTCTTGTCCTTTCTGTCAGACAGTTTAACAATGCTCTTGTCCTTTCTGTCACAGTTTAACAATGCTCTTGTCCTTTCTGTCACAGTTTAACAATGCTCTTGTCCTTTCTGTCAGACAGTTTAACAATGCTCTTGTCCTTTCTGTCACAGTTTAGCAATGCTCTTGTCCTTTCTGTCAGTTTAACAATGCTCTTGTCCTTTCTGTCACAGTTTAACAATGCTCTTGTCCTTTCTGTCACAGTTTAACAATGCTCTTGTTCTTTCTGTCAGTTTAACAATGCTCTTGTCCTTTCTGTCACAGTTTAACAATGCTCTTGTCCTTTCTGTCAGACAGTTTAAGAATGCTCTTGTCCTTTCTGTCACAGTTTAACAATGCTCTTGTCCTTTCTGTCAGACAGTTTAACAATGCTCTTGTCCTTTCTGTCACAGTTTAACAATGCTCTTGTCCTTTCTGTCAGACAGTTTAAGAATGCTCTTGTCCTTTCTGTCAAACAGTTTAACAATGCTCTTGTCCTTCCTGTCAGGCAGTTTAACAATGCTCTTGTCCTTTCTGTCAGACAGTTTAACAATGCTCTTGTCCTTACTGTCAAACAGTTTAACAATGCTCTTGTCCTTTCTGTCAGGCAGTTTAACAATGCTCTTGTCCTTTCTGTCACAGTTTAACAATGCTCTTGTCCTTTCTGTCAGTTTAACAATGCTCTTGTCCTTTCTGTCAGACAGTTTAACAATGCTCTTGTCCTTTCTGTCAGGCAGTTTAACAATGCTCTTGTCCTTTCTGTCACAGTTTAACAATGCTCTTGTCCTTTCTGTCAGACAGTTTAACAATGCTCTTGTACTTTCTGGGCAGTTTAATAATGCTCTTGTCCTTTCTGTTAGACAGTTTAACAATGCTCTTGTCCTTTCTGTCAGACAGTTTAACAATGCTCTTGTCCTTTCTGTCAGACAGTTTAAAGGACTTCCCTTTTTGAACTTTTGAAGCCACTTCGAGGATTTTTGTCCCAGAACACTGGGAATAACTCATGTCTGTTCTTGAATAGCTTCAGTGATAGGACGGGTCACAAGACACCCGCTTCTTTCTTCCAAGTCTGAAAGCTTTCTTCCTTGTGAGCTTATCTGGAAGGGGTGTGAATAAAAACTAAAATACCAAACACATGGATACAATATGAGTAACAAGGAAACAATGACATAACAGAATCAATTAAAAATAAAATAAAATAAAAATAATAATAATAACAGGCCGGATCAATATCTCCATAGTTCTTCAAGTTCTGTTTACATCAGTCCTTCGGCTGGAATGCACAACTAGAACACACACACACACACACACACACACACACACACACACACGCATGCATGCATGCATACACACAACTCTCTCTCTCTCTCTCTCACACACACACACACACACACTCACACACACACACACACACACATGCATGCACACACACAACTCTCTCTCTCTCTCTCTCTCTCTCTCTCTCTCACACACACACACTCACACACACACACACACACACACACACACACACACTCACACACATGCACACACCCTCGGATCATACAAAGAAATAGGAGTACTACCTTTAGATGAACACCGAAACCTCGCATGTGCTAAATACGTATTGAGAAGCTCAACAACTGAAAATTATACTTCAGAGGAAGTAAAAATTACATCCGAAAACAACTTCCCCAAAAGAGCTAAAAACATATCTTACTTGACACCCATTGGCACGTTTGTGTCAAACCTGTTCGAAAAGTCTGAAATTAATTCAGAAGACGTAGACACACAGAAGACCGTAAGTCCATACCCCATCTGGGAGATGAATAAAGCACATTTTGATGTTAATCACACTGACATGAAAAAGAATGAAAATCCGAATATCATGGCAACGGAAGTCCGAGTACACCTTCAAAATAGATACTGTGATCATTTACAGATCTACACGGACGGCTCACTATTAGACAATGGCCAAGCAGGTTCAGCTTTCGTTATACCAAAACTGAAAACGGAAAGATCATACTATATTGGTAAAAATCGTTCAATATTCACTGCTGAACTTATTGCTGTTCTTATGGCTCTAAATCATATTCTTGATCTTCCAGTTTGCCTTCTACAAGTCTTATTATGCGTTGATTCCAAATCTGTATTATGTGCTTTAAACTCATCAAATTGTAAGAACAAATCCAAAATCATAATAGAAATCAGCCACATTTTACATCTTTTAAGCTTGAAAGGAACACATATAACGTTTTGCTGGGTTCCTTCACATCTTGGTATTCTCTACAATGAATGGGCTGACAGTGCTGCAAGAAAAGGAGCAAAAAACGAACAGGGAACCATAGAACTTTATGTGCCTCTGTCTGTACAAGAGGGTTATCGAATACTAGAAAAAAACATCGTGGAACAAAGTCAGAGAATTATACCAGGAAAACGGCAAAACTTTAAACCGTAGTGTGATTAATGTTCAACAACCGGGAAATATCAATCAGTCAAATACATACAGTAATTCAATAAGATTAAGGCAGATCCATACATTATCAAACAGGATAAAACTGAACGCTTTTATAACTAAGTTCAGCAAAGATGTTTGGTGCATATGTGGAGAACATATATCTAGCAACCATATCATATTTGAATGTCAGAATCTAAAATGTTTTTTTACCAGACTTCACCAAAAGTTCTTTTGAATGTGTTATTAACAATTCCAATATGTTATTTGCTGTTGCAGAACGTTTGTTGCGTAGTCCAATAGGACATTTGTTATAGTTGTTTGATGTTTGGCGTTTATAACGTTTCCATTTTCCCTAGCGTTGTCTCTCCCTATTCACCCTCCACACATACACACACTTTTACCCCCACCCCCTCCCACAACTCCTACCCCCACGGGTTTTTTTTGTTTTGTTTTTTTCCCCGTCTAATATCACTTCAAGTGGAAAGACGTTAAACTGAAGACGAACGAACATGCACACACACACACACACACACACACACACACACATGTGCGTGCACACATTCATTTTAGTAGGTGTAGCTAACCATGCAGTTTTTGATACCAGGCACTGCTTCTGTTTGACTGAAACGGCTGCTTTAATTACAACTGATTACGAATTCTAACAGAGGCAAGTTTCACTTATGATTATAAAAGGAGATATTTCGCTTTTAATTAAAAGTCAAATCTAGCCCCGTGTGACACGCTAGAGCAGAGAGACAGCTTTCTTCACTGACAACACCTCCCCCACCTCTTTCCTCCATACATCTCCCTCCGCCCCTTTGACCTGCTGTTCACCCCACGGTTATCCACTACGCGCAGTGCAGTCAGCCATTGACACAAACAACTGCACATGTAGAGGTGTGGCATGCAAACTGATCTGAAGGCAGATATCCTACATTCTTTACATCAGTGGGGCGTTCAGCGCGACAGGAGAGAGAGACAGACAGACACACACACACACACACACACACACACACAGAGACAGAGAGAAAGAGAAACAGAGAGAGACAGAGACAAAGTGAATTCAAATGGTTCGAACTCGAACGAAAGAATAAGCTACACACTGACACACACACACACACACACACACACACAGAGGCACACACACTCACACACACACACACACACATACACACACACACAGACAGACACACACACACACATACACACACACACACAGACACGTACGCGCAACAACGACATTTAAACTGTGGACATGTAATAATGATAATGATAGTATTTATATAGCGCTGAATCTTGTGCAGAGATAAATCAAAGCGCTTTCACACCAGTCCTTCACACACATTGATTCAGGCAAAAGGATGCAGCACATGAGGTTGATAGGCAGCGTGGTTGAGAGTGAGGTGGTTAGTGAGGCCGTGATGCAATATTTGTGTAGGTATGAATTGTTGTGAGTTGTTGTGTTGTAATTGTTCAATATATTAGCAGGTTCTACCGTGATATAACACTGATGTGTGTTATAAACTGGTCGCTTTGACTGGATCGTTCGCAACAAGGCCTACCTACCCTTATTATCTGCATTTTGTGTCACACAGTGTAAAAGTTAGGGTTAGGGTTGTGTCACACAGTGTAAAAGTTAGGGTTAGGGTTGTGTCACACAGTGTAAAAGTTAGGGTTAGGGTTGTGTCACACAGTTTAAAAGTTATTCATTTCATTCACACAGTGTAAAAGTTAGGGTTAGGGTTGTGTCACACAGTTTAAAAGTTAGGGTTAGGGTTGTGTCACACAGTGTAAAAGTTAGGGTTAGGGTTGTGTCACACAGTGTAAAAGTTAGGGTTAGGGTTGTGTCACACAGTTTAAAAGTTATTCATTTCACTCACACAGTGTAAAGTTAGGGTTAGGGTTGTGTCACACAGTTTAAAAGTTATTCATTTCACTCACACAGTGTAAAAGTTAGGGTTAGGGTTGTGTCACACAGTTTAAAAGTTATTCATTTCACTCACACAGTGTAGGGTTAGGGTTAGGGTTGTGTCACACAGTGTAAAAGTTAGGGTTAGGGTTGTGTCACACAGTGTAAAAGTTAGGGTTAGGGTTGTGTCACACAGTTTAAAAGTTATTCATTTCATTCACACAGTGTAAAAGTTAGGGTTAGGGTTGTGTCACACAGTTTAAAAGTTATTCATTTCACTCACACAGTGTAAAAGTTAGGGTTAGGGTTGTGTCACACAGTTTAAAAGTTATTCATTTCACTCACACAGTGTAGGGTTAGGGTTAGGGTTGTGTCACACAGTTTAAAAGTTACTTCATTTCACTCACACAGTGTAAAAGTTAGGGTTAGGGTTGTGTCACACAGTTTAAAAGTTATTCATTTCACTCACACAGTGTAGGGTTAGGGTTAGGGTTGTGTCATACAGTTTAAAAGTTACTTCATTTCACTCACACAGTGTAGGGTTAGGGTTGTGTCACACAGTTTAAAAGTTAGGGTTAGGGTTGTATCACACAGTTTAAAAGTTACTTCATTTCACTCACACAGTGTAGGGTTAGGGTTGTGTCACACAGTTTAAAAGTTATTCATTTCACTCACACAGTGTAGGGTTAGGGTTAGGGTTGTGTCACACAGTTTAAAAGTTAGGGTTAGGGTTGTGTCACACAGTTTAAAAGTTATTCATTTCACTCACACAGTGTAGGGTTAGGGTTAGGGTTGTGTCACACAATTTAAAAGTTAGGGTTAGGGTTGTGTCACACAGTTTAAAAGTTATTCATTTCACTCACACAGTGTAGGGTTAGGGTTGTATCACACAGTTTAAAAGTTATTCATTTCACTCACACAGTGTAGGGTTAGGGTTAGGGTTGTGTCACACAGTTTAAAAGTTATTCATTTCACTCACACAGTGTAGGGTTAGGGTTGTGTCACACAGTTTAAAAGTTATTCATTTCACTCACACAGTGTAGGGTTAGGGTTAGGGTTGTGTCACACAGTTTAAAAGTTACTTCATTTCACTCACACAGTGTAAAGCCATTTGCCTTCTCTGCCAGACAGTGTGCGAGGCCCAGCGTGCACACTGAAAAAGAACCAATGGCAACAACAAAAACAACAAAAAAGTGTTGTTACCTGGCAAAATAAAGTATGTAAAAGAAATCCAGTTTGACATGTACACATATACATTATCTGTGCAAGTGTTGTTACCTGGCAAAATAAAGTATGTAAAAGAAATCCAGTTTGACATGTACACATATACATTATCTGTGCAAGTGTTGTTATCTGGGAAAATAAAGTATGTAAAAGAAATCCACTATGACATGTACACATATACATTATCTGTGCAAGAGTTGTTACCTGGCAAAATAAAGTATGTAAAAGAAATCCACTATGACATGTACACATATACATGATCTGTGCAAGTGTTGTTATCTGGCAAAATAAAGTATGTAAAAGAAATCCACTATGAGATGTACACATATACATTATCTGTGCAAGTGTTGTTATCTGGGAAAATAAAGTATGTAAAAGAAATTCAGTTTGACATGTACACATATACATTATCTGTGCAAGTGTTGTTATCTGGCAAAATAAGGTATGTAAAAGAAATCCACTATGAGATGTACACATATACATTATCTGTGCAAGTGTTGTTATCTGGCAAAATAAAGTATGTAAAAGAAATTCAGTTTGACATGTACACATATACATTATCTGTGCAAGTGTTGTTATCTGGCAAAATAAGGTATGTAAAAGAAATCCACTATGACATGTACACATATACATTATCTGTGCAAGTGTTGTTATCTGGCAAAATAAAGTATGTAAAAGAAATCCACTATGAGATGTACACATATACATTATCTGTGCAAGTGTTGTTATCTGGCAAAATAAAGTATGTAAAAGAAATTCAGTTTGACATGTACACATATACATGATCTGAGCAAGTGTTGTTACCTGGCAAAATAAAGTATGTAAAAGAAATCCACTATGACATGTACACATATACATTATCTGTGCAAGTGTTGTTATCTGGCAAAATAAAGTATGTAAAAGAAATCCACTATGACATGTACACATATACATTATCTGTGCAAGTGTTGTTATCTGGCAAAATAAAGTATGTAAAAGAAATCCACTATGACATGTACACATATACATTATCTGTGCAAGAGTTGTTATCTGGCAAAATAAAGTATGTAAAAGAAATCCACTATGACATGTACACATATACATTATCTGTGCAAGAGTTGTTATCTGGCAAAATAAAGTATGTAAAAGAAATCCACTATGACATGTACACATATACATGATCTGTGCAAGTGTTGTTATCTGGCAAAATAAAGTATGTAAAAGAAATCCACTATGACATGTACACATATACATTATCTGTGCAAGTGTTGTTATCTGGGAAAATAAAGTATGTAAAAGAAATCCACTATGACATGTACACATATACATGATCTGTGCAAGTGTTGTTATCTGGGAAAATAAAGTATGTAAAAGAAATCCACTATGACATGTACACATATACATGATCTGTGCAAGTGTTGTTATCTGGCAAAATAAAGTATGTAAAAGAAATCCACTATGACATGTACACATATACATGATCTGAGCAAGTGTTGTTATCTGGGAAAATAAAGTATGTAAAAGAAATCCACTATGACATGTACACATATACATGATCTGAGCAAGTGTTGTTATCTGGGAAAATAAAGTATGTAAAAGAAATCCACTATGACATGTACACATATACATGATCTGAGCACTCAAGGCCTGACAAGCGCGTTGGGATACGCTGCATCTGTTGGGATACGCTGCATCTGTTGGGATATGCTGCATCTGTTGGGATATGCTGCATCTGTTGGGATATGCTGCATCTGTTGGGATATGCTGCATCTGTTGGGATGTGATGTGTGTGTGTCCATCGAGATCGATGATGACCATCGTTGTCATCCAGCTGGGGGATGGGGGGAGGGTGGTGGTGGGGTGGGGGGGAGGATGCTCATGAATCTATCTGTGAATGCGCAGATGGCTGAATAGTCCAATCTGCGCACGAAATGTTCGCTGACAGTTGGGGCAGACAAAGACAGGCATACCATTGTCAGGGAGCTTGTTTGCCCGTGACTTTCTGGCCTGCCTCTTCTGAACAGCTGCAGCAGTCCTGTTGGCCTCGCACAACTTGGCACCTTTGTGCACAGCAGCGCGCCATTTGTCACGGTCCACTGCAGATTCCTCCCAGGAGTCAGGGTTGATATCAAACACTTTCAGAGAGACTTTCAGAGTATCTCTGAAGCGCTTCTTCTGACCTCCGTGTGATCTCTTCCCTTGTTGCAGCTCGCCATAGAAGAGCCTTTTGGGCAGCCGATGGTCTGGCATGCGCGCCACGTGTCCAGCCCAGCGAAGCTGGGACTGCATCAGGATGGTGAAGATGCTGGGAAGGGTGGCTTTTGCGAGCACCTCTGTGTCTGGGGTCTTGTCTTGCCACTTGATGTTCAGTAGCTTCCTGAAGCATGTTGTGTGGAAGTGGAGATAAGATAAGAATAACTTTATTATCTCCAACTGGAGAAATTTGGTCAGGTGCATTATCACAACATAGACAAGTAAACAACATGGGGACCATAACTGTAAAAGCCAACAACAGCCCCAACAAATATTACGAGGATACAAATGTAAAAAAAAATATCACGTACATCGTTTCATACATACATCCACACACTGCAGGTAATAACTAGTATTCTTAATGTAAAAACAGAAAGAATTAAGAAACATTATTTGAATATAATTATAAACATAGCCTACTATACTGCACATTGATTATAATAGACAGATAAGATAAGAATAAAGATGAATTGCGGAAAACCACAACCAGATAATCAGCACACACCCGCACCGCACCCCCCCCCCCCCCCCCCACACACACACACACGCGGATAACTTGATCAAACAAGAGTAATAAACATATGTTCTCAAATAAAAGCATTTCACATATTCGCTTTTAAAAACATTGCAATTAATTATTACATCGTAATTATTAAACAGAAATATATTTAGAATATGGACGTTAGCATTAGACATATTCATTGTACATTCATCCTGCATATTGCACATTACTCTTCCTACATATTGCACATTCATTATAACCAATTGTCACGTTTTAAGCTCAGTAAACACACACACACACACACACACACACACACACACACACACACACACACCACAACTAGAACAAGGTACAGCCTATCATGCACGGACTTTCACACGTCTCACATGAGAGTGCGCGCGCGCACACACACACACACACAGTTCTCAAGAATTTAAAAGGTGGATTGAACGTGGAATAAAAGTCTTCAGAGCTCTGGATTTCAACTTAAAAGTTCTGTAGCGTCGTCCTGATGGCAATAGCTCATAATAATTTGCTAAAATATGGGTGTCGTCAGTTGCTATCTGCCTGCTTTTTTTAACCACTCGACTTTCATACAGCTCTTGCATACTAGCTTGTTTCACTCCCACAATTTTACTGCATACACTCATGACATCGTTCAAAACACGCTTACTCCTCACTCCCAGCACATAAATGAAACTGTAAGCACAGACTCGATACAACATCGATAATAACTTTGAAGAATAGTTGAATTTATACCAACATTTCTAAGCTTCTGTAAACAAAAAATTCTAGATTGACATTTCTTATGAATGGAATCAACATTTCTGTCAAAAGTCAGCTTATTGTCTAAGATGGTCCCTAAATATCTATATTCATTGACCCTCTCCACTGTTTGACCATCAATAACAAGGTCAGCTACAGGCAAGGGGTCTTTCCGAAAATCTATTAACATTTCTTTTGTTTTCAATACGTTGAGATCCAGATAGTTTTTCTCACACCAGGAACAGAACTTTTTAATTTCAGTGAAATAAATAGCATCAGAGTTGGACAGATCTTCAATTGCTGAATCATCAGAATATTTTATGACAGGAGTTTCCTCCGTGGCTCTGCAGTCATTTGTGTACAGTGTAAAAAGAACAGGGGACAGCACTGTACCTTGGGGTGCACCAGTAGAAGTAGATTTTAGAGAAGAGTGGGCAGAATGAAAGCGGACGGACTGAGTTCTATTGAGAAGAAAACTTATTATCCAAAGAGTAAGCTTCGGATCAACATCCATGCCTAGCAGTTTGAGGGCAAGGAGATGAGGTTGTATTGTGTTAAAAGCAGAAGAGAAGTCAACAAAAAGGATACGAACGAAAGATCCCGTGTTATTCAAATGAAGGAAAGCATTATGAAGGAGAGTTAGGATAGCATCGTCAGTACTTCTGTGTGCTTTATAAGCAAACTGAAGAGAGTCAAGCTGCTGTTCAGTGAAAGAAAGATGTCGGAGAATAATTTTTTCAAAGCATTTCATCACTACTGAAGTCAGGGAAACAGGACGGTAATCATTTAGTGCGGCTGGGTTCTTTTTCTTGGGGATAGGACAGATAGTAGATTTTTTCCAGATGCTGGGGACAGAGCAGTCCTTCAGAGACCAGTTGAAAATTTTACAGAACACGTCACACAACTGGGAAGCACATGTTTTCAGTAATTTTCCGCAGATATTGTCGGGGCCAATTGCCTTCGTGACATTCAGTTTTAAAAATAAAGATTCAACAACTTTTGCATCGATCTCAAAGTCTTCACCTGTGTTCCTATCTTTGATCTTTTCCTGCAACTGTGAGATAACACTATCCAGTTCCCTTCCCAGATCATTCCTTTCAAAGCGACAGTAGAAATCATTCAGTTTATTTGAAAAATCAATCTGTTCATCCTTTTCCATTTTACAAGCTACTGTTTTCCTTTTCGTTTCTCCAGTGATAATTTTTAACCCATCCCATGCATCTGCCATTCTTCCCGTCTGAAACTGTTTGCTCTACTTTTGACTTGAATTCCGTCTGTCCCCTTCGTAATTCACCTCTAAGCTTCTTTTGTATCAATTTCCTATCCTTCTTGTTCCCTGACTGAAACGCTACCTTTTTCTCGTTTAAAATTGTTTTGAGAGACTTTGAGATCCATGGTTTGTTGTTGGGGAAAAGTTTAATTATTTTTGTCGGAATTATCATGTCTTCACAGAAACTGATATAAGATGTAACAACATCAGCTGCTTCATGAACATTCTCACATGGGTCAGTCAACACACTCCAATCAGTACAATCAAAACATCCTCTCAGTTCATCCACACTCTCTGACGTCCAAACTTTCACACTCTTTTTCACAATCGGCTCTGTCTGTATCTTTGGTCTGTAGGCTGGCATTAAATGAACAACATCATGATCAGATACACCCACTGGTGCCAGGGGAACAGATTTGTAGGCATTAGGAATGTTCGCATAACACAGATCGATTGTCTTGTCCAGTCTGGTCCGGCAGGTAACATATTGTTTAAAAGAAGGTAAGGCTTTCTTTAAATCACAATGATTAAAATCTCCAACAATAAAACACGGGGCGTCGGCAGAGATGAGTTGAAGGTCACGAACAACACCTGCGATCGTCCTTCCTGCACGTGCAGCAGATGCCTGGTCAAAGACTGGGGCGTACACAACAGTCAAGAAAATACGGCCGAACTCACGTGGCAGGTATCGAGGCCTCAGCGACACTGATATGAGTTCAAGTTCCTGTGTACACAGTTGCTTCTTCACACACATATTCGCACTGTCACACCACTTCTCGTTGACATACAGGCACACGCCACCACCCATTTTCTTCCCCACTTTCTTGCAGTCTCTGTCCATTCTGTACGGAGTGTTAAAACCATCAATCGCAACACATTCATTCGACACTTTCTCACTAAACCAGGTTTCGGTAAAACAAAGCACACACGAGTTTCTAAAATCATTTAAAAATCGACAGTTTGCTCGTACTTCATCTAAATTACAGTTTCTGCCGTTTGGATTAAGAGATCTGACATTGGATAAAATCATAGATGGCAGTGGGGGCTTAGTGTTATTTTTTCTCAGTCTTCTCTTCACGCCTCCTCTCTTTCCTCTCTTTCGTGCTTTCTTTCTCTCACCTTCTCTTTCATTCTCTTCATTATTACAAATAAGATCACGAGGTAAAAGTTGCTCAGTAAAAGCGGATGGGTCGCGCACTGACCGTAAACTGAGAAGAAAATCACGGTCGTGATATCTGTTGGGATATGCTGCATCTGTTGGGATATGCTGCTGTCAGGCATCTGTCTAGCAGATGTGGTGCGGCGTGTATGGTCAAGGGGAATAACTCGTGTCAAGACAACAGACCGGAGAATGAAAGATTTCATGTTCTTGAAAAGCTACACTGACAGAAATGAATGAACGTGTAACAGGACGGGTCACAAGACACCCACTGTTTCTTCAACCCTGAAAGCTTTGTTCTTTTTCAGCTTAGCTATACAAACAACAACAACAACAACAACAAACAACAACAACAACAACAACAACAACAACCATGAAACAAAGAAAGGACAAATTTTGATGTATAACAGGTCGGATCAAGATCTCAAGAAATTATTTTTTCAATCTCTAATTTGTATCGGTCGGTATAAGTTAGGCTGGGGTAGTGAGAAACGTACAAACTGATAATATAAGTCATTCGGATGAGACGATAAACCGAGGTCCCATGTGCAGCATGCGCTTAGCGCATGTAAAAGAACACACGGCAACAAAAGGGTTGTCCCTGGTAAAATTCTGTAGAAAAATCCACTTCGAGAGGAAAAACAATTCATTTTAGGCCCCAGCCCCTACGCAGAGGGGGCAACAGACAAGTTTTATAATCAAGACTGCAGTGAGGCAAGTGCCACAGGACTATAAAAAGGTTTCTGGCTATTGAACTGCTTTCTACAAACACAGTCACTAATTACGTGTCTATTAAGGACATAAATAAACATACGCAAATGACAACATGGCCTGAATATATTTGAAAAAAAAGAATAAATAGATAAACAAATCAACAAAATAAATAAATGAACAAATAGATAAACAAATCAACAAAATAAACAAAAGAATAAATAGATAAACAAATCAACAAAATAAACAAATGGATAAATAGATAAACAAATCAACAAAATAAACAAATTTAATGAACAAATAGATAAACAAATCAACAAAATAAACAAATGAATAAATCGATAAACAAACCAACAAAATAAACAAATGAATAAATAGATAAACAAATCACCAAAATAAACAAAAGAATAAAATAAACAAATGAATAAATAGATAAACAAATCAACAAAATAAACAAATGAATAAATAGATGAACAAATCAACAAAATAAACAAATGAATAAATAGATAAATAAATAAACAACCGATACCCACCCTCCCCCCAGGCCCCACAAAAAAGAAAGAAAAAGAAAATAGAAAACGAAAAAAAGATCTGTTTATAACTAGGATGCGTGTATTTGAGAAAACTGTAATTCCTTTGTTCTTGAATGAAGTCTTGATATAGAACCATACTGAATGAAGTCTTGATATAGAACCATACTGAAATCAGTCCATCTGCCACGTCAGCAGAAAACTGGAACACATTTCTGAATAATCAAAATAACATAGTCTGGTGACATAGTTCAGAACTTCAGGTGTGTGTGTGTGTGTGTGTGTGTGTGTGTGTGTGTGTGCAAACATCATATGCTGCATGGTTGAGGTCTACGAAGGTGTATACTCAACAGACACAAAGCTTTCCCCTCTGATCTCTGTTTTCCAAGCCCCACACCACCACACTGTCTCTTCATTGCCAGTGACAGTCTCTGCTTCCGGTGTAACTCGGCAGGTGACGTCATATTATTTGAAGAAGGGGAGCTTACTCTCTGACATCCGTTTCTTGAAGACAGCGTCAAGTTGTTCGCTCTGTGCCACTGTGAACCAGTTCTTCCAGTCTCCGATCTCCCCTGTGGAGTGACAGTACAGACTGGAACTTTCGAAGAGAACGAGAACACAGAGCACAAGAGAACGCACGCAGCACGTTCTGACCGCAAGGGTCATCTACACACTGAACACACGCTACACGTTCTGACCGCAAGGGTCATCTACACACTGAACACACGCTACACGTTCTGACCGCAAGGGTCATCTACACACTGAACACACGCTACACGTTCTGACCGCAAGGGTCATCTACACACTGAACACACGCTACACGTTCTGACCGCAAGGGTCATCTACACACTGAACACACGCTACACGTTCTGACCGCAAGGGTCATCTACACACTGAACACACGCTACACGTTCTGACCGCAAGGGTCATCTACACACTGAACACACGCTACACGTTCTGACCGCAAGGGTCATCTACACACTGAACACACGCTACACGTTCTGACCGCAAGGGTCATCTACACACTGAACACACGCTACACGTTCTGACCGCAAGGGTCATCTACACACTGAACACACGCTACACGTTCTGACCACAAGGGTCATCTACACACTGAACACACGCTACACGTTCTGACCGCAAGGGTCATCTACACACTGAACACACGCTACACGTTCTGACCACAAGGGTCATCTACACACTGAACACACGCTACACGTTCTGACCGCAAGGGTCATCTACACACTGAACACACGCTACACGTTCTGACCATAAGGGTCATCTACACACTGAACACACGCTACACGTTCTGACCACAAGGGTCATCTACACACTGAACACACGCTACACGTTCTGACCATAAGGGTCATCTACACACTGAACACACGCTACACGTTCTGACCGCAAGGGTCATCTACACACTGAACACACGCTACACGTTCTGACCACAAGGGTCATCTACACACTGAACACACGCTACACGTTCTGACCGCAAGGGTCATCTACACACTGAACACACGCTACACGTTCTGACCATAAGGGTCATCTACACACTGAACACACGCCACACGTTCTGACCGCAAGGGTCATCTACACACTGAACACACGCTACACGTTCTGACCATAAGGGTCATCTACACACTGAACACACGCTACACGTTCTGACCGCAAGGGTCATCTACACACTGAACACACGCTACACGTTCTGACCGCAAGGGTCATCTACACACTGAACACACGCTACACGTTCTGACCGCAAGGGTCATCTACACACTGAACACACGCTACACGTTCTGACCGCAAGGGTTATCTACACACTGAACACACGCTACACGTTCTGACCGCAAGGGTCATCTACACACTGAACACACGCTACACGTTCTGACCGGAAGGGTCATCTACACACTGAACACACGCTACACGTTCTGATCACACGGGTCATCTACACACTGAACACACGCTACACGTTCTGACCGCAAGGGTCATCTACACACTGAACACACTAATAATAATAATAATAATGGTATTTATATAGCGCTGAATCTTGTGCAGAGACAAATCAAAGTGCTTTCGCACCAGTCATTCACCTACACGCATAACTCTAAAACTGGAGAAACTGAAGACAAGGAAGAGGCAGGGGAGGGAGGCTATTTTGGGAAGAGGTGGGTTTTAGGGCCAGACTTGAAAGAGCTGAGTGTGGAAACTTGACGAAGCGAAAGAGGAAGTTCATTCCAGTTGCAAGGTCCAGAAACAGAGAAAGAACAGCGGCCAACAGTCGAGAGCTTGAATCTGGGTATGCGTAAACAGAGTGGATCCGAAGCTGAACGTAGTGAGCGAGATGGAGTGTAGAGGTGAAGACAGCCACAGAGATAGGAAGGTGTTGATTTGTGAATACATTTATACCATAGAGTGCTGATCTTGTACTTTATTTTGTGTGAGACAGGGAGCCAGTGGAGATGTTGCAAAAGAGGAGTGATGTGCTCAGATCTTTTCTTTCTGAGGACGAGTCAGGCAGCAGAGTTTTGTATGCGCTGAAGGGACTGAATGGATGAAGCAGGCAAACCTGACAATAGAGAGTTACAGTAGTAGTCAAGGCGAGAGAGAATGAGAGAAACGACAAGTCTAGATGTTGCGTCAATGGACAGATATTTCCGGATGGAACTTATGCGCCGCAATTGACAGTAGCAGGACTGACATGTCTGACTGATAAATTTTTGCATGGACAGTGTGCTGTCAAGGACAACGCCGAGGTTCCTGACTGAACTGGAAAGAGGGATGGATGTACTGCCAAGTTTTATTATGTCAGTTGTGATGGGAGAGAGTGTTTGTTTAGTTCCTATGATCATTGCTTCAGTTTTGTCCGCGTTCAATTGTAACTTATTTAGAGTCATCCAATTTTGAATGTCCAGGAAGCAGTTGGATGTTTTTTGCAAGAGCGACTACAGTTTTTCGGGGTTATCACTCTTCTGGAGTTGAGTGTCATCAGCATAAGAATGATGACTGACATTATGGCAGTTGATAATTTCAGCGAGAGGAGCAGTGTACAGTGTGAAGAGCACTGGGTCCAAAACAGATCCCTGTGGGACTCCATGTTCAATTTTAACGGGTTCAGACGGGAAATGGTCAACAATGACAGACTGGAATCGATCAGAGAGATAAGATTTGAACCAGTTTAGAACAGTGCCATTGATGTCAAATGTAAAATAAGACGGGAAAGAAGGATCGAATGGTCTATCGTGTCAAAGGCGGCTGACAAATCGAGAAGAGTGAGAAGGGAGATTTGTCCTGAGTAGGTTATTCAGGATGTGGAGGAGAGTGGTTTCGCTGCGGTGGTCAGCACGATAGCAGACTGAAATGGGTGGATGAGATTGTTGAAACAAAGGTGATTGTTGAGCTGCTTCAGGACAGCTTTTTCAAGGAGTTTGGACAGGAATGGAAGATTAGAAACTGGTCGATAGTTTTTCAAAATGTTTGCGTCAAGGTTGGATTTCTTCAGAAATGGCCGGACGATTGCAGAGCACAAGGGTCATCAACACACTGAACACACACTACACGTTCTGACCATAAGGGTAATCAACACACTGAACACACGCTACACGTTCTGACCATAAGGGTCATCAACACACTGAACAGACGCTACACGTTCTGACCATAAGGGTAATCAACACACTGAACACACGCTACACGTTCTGACCATAAGGGTCATCAACACACTGAACACACGCTACACGTTCTGACCACAAGGGTCATCAACACACTGAACACACACTACACGTTCTGACCATAAGGGTAATCAACACACTGAACACACGCTACACGTTCTGACCATAAGGGTCATCAACACACTGAACAGACGCTACACGTTCTGACCATAAGGGTAATCAACACACTGAACACACGCTACACGTTCTGACCATAAGGGTCATCAACACACTGAACACACGCTACACGTTCTGACCATAAGGGTAATCAACACACTGAACACACGCTACACGTTCTGACCACAAGGGTCATCTACACACTGAACACACGCTACACGTTCTGACCATAAGGGTCATCTACACACTGAACACACGCTACACGTTCTGACCACAAGGGTCATCAACACACTGAACACACGCTACACGTTCTGACCACAAGGGTCATCAACACACTGAACACACGCTACACGTTCTGACCACAAGGGTCATCTACACACTGAACACACGCTACACGTTCTGACCACAAGGGTCATCAACACACTGAACACACGCTACACGTTCTGACCATAAGGGTCATCTACACACTGAACACACGCTACACGTTCTGACCACAAGGGTCATCAACACACTGAACACACGCTACACGTTCTGACCACAAGGGTCATCTACACACTGAACACACGCTACACGTTCTGACCATAAGGGTCATCTACACACTGAACACACGCTACACGTTCTGACCACAAGGGTCATCAACACACTGAACACCAAACGAAAACAAATCACACAGAAACCCTTAGCTGTTTGGATAGCAGTTTCTCTGGTTTGCCAAGTTCAAATGTCAATGATCAAGGTCACAAGATGATGTCTTTTATGATGATACTGTGAGGTGGTGTGGCCCACCTTACAGAATTTTTGTCTGTTTTTTTTAATTTTTTTATGTGAACATTGTGTTGTGTTCGCAGGTATCACGCGTCTGTCTTGAAATCTGTTCCTCCCACGGTGTGTGTTTCTCATGACAAATGAAGGTGAGGAAGGCATTGCTGTTGTGGAGATCCAATTTGGATACGGCGGGTTGACGTAAATGAATGAGATTTTATGGTAAGATGTACAGAAATGCAGCGCCATGCTTGGTATGAGTGAGAGAGCAGCGCAACGTTATGTCATCTATTAAATCGGAGCCTCGTCACAACATGTGTGCAGACAAGCACATGAATACAGAATGAGATCCAAACAGAATGGAAGAGTCCTTCGTAAGGACACAGCATTAAGGCTGGCGGGGTGTGAGTCCAAAGATATACTTCTGAGAAGTGAATATTAAGTATGCCTTTTTGTGGGTGGGAAAAGGGTTAGGGTTAGGGTTAGGGGGGGGGGGGGGTAGGGTTAGGGTTAGGGTTAGGGTTAGGGTGGGGGGGTTAGGGTTAGGGTTAGGGTTAGGGGGTTAGGGTTAGGGTTAGGGTTAGGTTAGGGTTAGGGTTAGGGGTTAGGGTTAGGGTTATTGTGTGTGGTTCCCATTTCTCCTTCAGAATGAACGTTATTGTGCGTGTCTCCTATTTCTCCTTCAGAATGAACGTTATTGTGTGTGGTTCCTATTTCTCCTTCAGAATGAACGTTATTGTGCGTGGCTCCCATTTCTCCTTCAGAATGAACGTTATTATGCTTGGCTACCATTTCTCCTTAGAATGAACGTTATTGTGCGTGGCTCCCATTTCTCCTTCAGAATGAACGTTATTATGCTTGCCTACCATTTCTCCTTAGAATGAACGTTATTGTGCGTGGCTCCCATTTCTCCTTCAGAATGAACGTTATTATGCTTGCCTACCATTTCTCCTTAGAATGAACGTTATTGTGTGTGGCTACCATTTCTCCTTCAGAATGAACGTTATTGTGCGTGGCTCCCATTTCTCCTTAGAATGAACATTATTATGCTTGCCTACCATTTCTCCTTAGATTGAACGTTATTGTGTGTGGTTCCCATTTCTCCTTCAGAATGAACGTTATTGTGTGTGGTTCCTATTTCTCCTTCAGAATGAACGTTATTGTGTGTGGCTACCATTTCTCCTTCAGAATGAACGTTATTGTGCGTGGCTCCCATTTCTCCTTCAGAAATAACATTGTGCGTGGTTCCCATGTCTCCAGCGATGTCTAGATCTCTACCAAGGTAGTGGTTATTGGTGTGGTTTTTTTTCTGGATTTTTTTCTATTAACTTCCTGAGCTGCTCACAATATCTTGAACTGTACCATCCTAAAAAAAACAACGAACGAACAATAAACAAACAATAACAACAGCAGCAACAACAGCAACCACCACCACCACCACTCCCCCCTCCCCCCCCCCCCCCCCCCCACATACACACGCGCGCGCGTGCGCGCGCGGTCAGAAACCAAGAGTGATGGGTAGAACCATGTCTTTGGTAATGCCTCACAGACTTCAGAGCTGAGTGGAAGACGGCAGTTGAATGGTACCCCCACCCCCCTTTCCGGTCCCCCCACGCCCCTTCTTTCCTTGTTTGACAGAGACCCCGGGAGCAGAGGCCACAGCTGAGGTCACCACGTGCCATGCGGAGACTGGCGGAGAGGGTTGTTGTGCTGCTGCTGCTGCAGACCAGGAGGCAGAGAGCAAGCAGTGCAGGCAGCTGGTGCTTCACGAGCCACGGCACGAGATGGAGCGGAACTTCCGAGGGATACATCAACTCGTGAGTGTGTTCCTTCTTCTGACGTCTGTCCTCCCACACAGTAGTTCAGACGGAAACCCGCGCCAACTTTCAGTACATCACCCCATAAGAGCGTTCGTTCGTTCGTTTCTTTGTTTGTCGTATCTGCTCCAACATTTTATTTCAGGTGAAAACCCGCTCCCACTTTGGAGTAGTACATCGCCTCTAATTGTGTTGGTTCGTTCTGGTTGTTCGATTGTCCTCCTCCTCCACACAATTCCTGCCTTCAGAGGAAGCTTCACTCTCTTTCAAGGAAGACACAAGGTGGTAAGTGTGTTGGTTCTTTCCTTCGTTTTCTTTGACGTATCTCCTGCCATGGTTTATTGACGACCAACACCCACACAAGGTGTTTGACGTATCTGCTGCCATGGTTTATTGACGACCAACACCCACACAAGGTGTTTGACGTATCTCCTGCCATGGTTTATTGACGACCAACACCCACACAAGGTGTTTGACGTATCTCCTGCCATGGTTTATTGACGACCAACACCCACACAAGGTGTTTGACGTATCTGCTGCCATGGTTTATTGACGACCAACACCCACTCCCCTTTCCAGGGACATGTCATCTCTAAGTGTGTGCGTTCCTTCGTTTTGTTTGCCGTCTCTCCTCCCTCAGTTGCTGATTTCAGAAGAAAATCCAGTCCCCTATCCCGGCCCCGTGCAGTCACTCCTTTTCCGGTCTTTCTCTTCATCAGTTAGAATTTCAGAAAAAGAACAGAACAAGAAAAGAAAGCAGCGAATTGGGGAAAAAAACAGAAAAGAGAAAACGACAAAGTAGTCAGCTGGTAAGATTACAGAATAACCCCCCAGTAGTCAGCTGGTAAAGTTACAGGAAAAGCCTCAGTATTCAGCTGGTAAAGTTACAGAATAAACCCTCAGTAGTCAGCTGGTAAGATTACAGAATAAACCATCAGTAGTCAGCTGGTAAGATTACAGAATAAACCATCAGTAGTCAGCTGGTAAAGTTACAGAATAAACCCTCAGTAATCAGCTGGTAAAGTTCAGTTGTTGGAGTCTCCCGTTGGACCAACGGATGAGCAGGCAGGCAGGCTTATGTCATTGTGTGTCCTCATATGGGAGAAGAGGCCGATTCTGGATCCACAGCACTTCCCACAGGCGTTGCAAGGGAAAACGTCTCCAGTTTAGCGCTGCTTCCTTAGCTCCCGCTTCTATTTAATGGCCAGCGTTCTCTTGTTTTCAAACGTCTTTATGCCACCAGAGCACAGCATCCTCCAGCAAGAGTGGTCAAGGGCATCAGTTTCCCGGGAAGCGAAGGGGGGCAGGCACTGGCGTTGTGTGAACTAGCTGGTTGGTACATAGACTCGCTCTTGCTGGGGCTGATGGTGAGTCCAAAGCGCCTGCAGGAGGTTGAGAACCTATCCATAATGAACTGCATGTCCTCATGGGTGTGTGCAGCAAGAGTGCAGTCATCAGCGAAGAGGAACTCTCTCAACAGTGCCTCAAACACCCTGGACCTGGTGTGGAGTCACCGCAAGTTGGAAAGTTTGCCATCTGTGCGAAACTGAATGTGGATGCTCCGGTCACAGTCTTGGAAGGCGTCATTCAGCATGGCAGAGATGAGAATGGAGAACAGTGTGGGTGCCAGGACGCAGCCCTGCTTCACTCCATTTACCACAGGGAATGGATCCGACATGTCATTATTTTCCTGTACTCTCGCCTGCATGCCATTATGGAATGACGGAATCAGCTGGATTAGGCTTTCTGGGCAGCCGAACTTTAGGAGGATCTTCCACAGACCACGGCGGTTCACCGTGTCGAAGGCCTTAGTCAGGTCTTCAAAGACCATGTGGAGCTGCTTGTTCTGCTCACGGCACTTCTCTTGCATCTGGCGTACGGCAAACACCATGTCACATGTTCCCCTGCCTGAGCGGAAACTGCACTGTGCTTCAGGGATGACTGTGTTGGAGACATGGTCAACCAGTTTGTTCAGTATGATCCAGGCGAAGATCTTGCCGGCGATGCAGAGGTGAGAGATTCCACGGTAGTTATCGTAGGATGTTTTGTCTCCCTTCCGTTTGTAAATGTGGACAATTGAAGCATCCTTGAAATCCTGGGTGACCTCCCCTCTTTCCCAGATAGACTGGAACAGGATGGTCAGCTTGTCTGTCAGCACCTCGCCTCCATACCAGTAGATGTCAGCCTGGATTCTATCTGCTCCAGGTGCTTTTCCTGACGTTGTCAGCTTCAGGGCCTTCCGGGTCTCGGCCTTGGTGGGAGGGGCAGCTAGCGAGTCACTGACTGGTAGCTGTGGGAGGGCTGCAATTACCTCGTCAGATATGGACGAGTCCCTGTTGAGGAAGGTGTAGAAGTGCACTGCCCAGCGGTGTCTGTTAGGAGGGTGGTCTGGTCCAAGGCTCGGACAGAGGTTGATCCTGTGGCTCTCGGCCCATACACAGCTCAGAGACCACCATGGAAGGTCTTCATGTCTTGAGCATCAGCAGCGGACTGAAGCTCTTCGGACTTTCTTTCCCACCAGGTGTTCATCTCGCGCAGCCTCTTCTGTACGAGTTGCTTGGTTTGCAAGAACTGATTCTCCTTCCTCTGGCAGTCTTTCCTCTGGCAGTCTTTATCGGAAATGTGGAGCTTGGAGATTCCAGAGTTGTTCACGTCAAACCAGTCTTTGTGGCTCCTCTGTACAAAGCCAAGTGTGTCAGCTGCTGCTGTGTACACAGCATCTCTAAAGTTGCTCCATACCTCTTCTGCATCAGTCGATGCAGGAATTTCTTGGAGAGCTGCTTGGATTTGCTGCTGCAGCACGTTCTTGGTGATAGGGAGGCGGTGGATGTTCAGCTTCCTAGGGGGTTTCTGCCTAGCTGGTTGGAGCTTGCGTGCAAGCCTGATGTTCATCTTGCTGCGTACCAGGTGATGGTCCGACCAACACAATTCTCCGCTCATGCAGCGTGTAATGGAAACATCACCTCTGTCCCTCTGCCGGACAATCACATAATCCAGTATGTGCCATTGTTGGAGCGGGGGCGTGTCCATGTGCTTTTGTACTTGTCCGCTTGTTAAAGAGGGTGTTGGTGATGGTCAGTCCATGCTGCATGCAGAGCGAGAGCAAAAGCAGTCTGTTGGAGTTGCACTTGCCAGTGCCGTGCTGTCCTAGGATTTTTGGCCACAAGGAGAAGTCCACGCTGATGCGGGCATTGAAATCCCCAAGGATGACCAGCCTGTCTTTTTTGTCTACAGCTGAAATGGTGCGGCTGAGCTCCTCGTAGAAAGCTTCTTTGATGTCATCAGGGTTGGTCATCGTCGGGGCATAGCAGCTGATGACTGTAGAGAAGCGACAGCTTTAGACGCAGGGTCATCAGCCTATCGTTTATCCCACATGGAAGGCTGTCAAGCTGTCATGCAAGTTTGATTCGTATGGCAAAGCCCCCGCCTGAGGTTCTTGGGGTGCCTTCTGGGTATCCAGCGCCATAGAAGGTGTAGCCCCCTCCAACTTCCTACAGCTGGGATTCACCGGCAAACCTGGTTTCACTCAGGGCTGCTATGTCCACCTGGTAGCGATCAAGCAATCTAGCAATGAGTGCTGTGCGCCTTTCTGGTCTGTTGTCTCTGTCAAAAAGGGTGCGAACATTCCAGGCACCCAGAGTCAGGGCATGACTCCTGGTTCTTTTCTTCTTTTGTTTTCGACCGCTAGTGTTGGATGTCCAAGTAGGTGCGGTTTCCTACCAGGTACTAGGTGAGGCAGGCTTTGTTTGGGGATCCTTTTATCTCCCCATCCCCATGTGGGGAGAGCAGTTCTGTCCCTAAAAAGGACTGCTCTGACACTGTGGGAGGATACGGCCGCCGCTTCTGCCCCAGTCTACGGCGGACGACCATCACCCCACAGCCGCCTGCATGCAGAGTCGTCACTAGGAACTGCCAGCAGCATCCTCTGCCTGTCCCCGTTACCAATTTTCCATCGCCGCAGGGCTTAGGAAAGCTGGCTGTTGAAGGGCTAGCTCGTCGTTCCGACATTAGCCTGGTTGCCTGACCAGCACAGGTGACTTTTTTTTTTAGTGAGGAGGAGTTGTGCAGTACCCTCCCCACTCTCTTGCCTACCGACGCTCACAGTCCCACAGGTGCAGATACTGCCACGTGTAGGACGGCCTCGGCAGGTGCAGGTTTTTTCTTTGGAGCTCCGTCTCCTAGGAGGACTTCCAGCCAAGGATAAGAGCTCTCCCTGCCCATTGGTCATCCTCTTCTGCCTTCACAGCCGTTGGGAAAGGTTTCCTCCTCCGCCTGGTCCGTCGTTGGGAGACTTCACATGCAGCAGGTAGTACTGGGTTACATGGTACCTAGCAAGGGCTATGCCCCTGACCTGACACACCTCAGTAGTCAGCTGGTAAAGTTACATAATAAACCCTTAGTAGTCAGCTGGTAAGATTACAGAATAGACCCTCAGTAGTCAGCTGGTAAGATTAATCAGTAGTGAGCTGGTAAAGTTACAGGAAAAACCTGAGTAGTCAGTTGGTAAGATTACAGAATAAACCCTCAGTAGTCAGCTGGTAAAGTTACAGAAGAAACCCTTGGTAGTCAGCTGGTAAAGTCACAGAAGAAACCCTCAGTAATCAGCTGGTAAAGTCACAGAAGAAACCCTCAGTAATCAGCTGGTAAGGGTACAGAATAAACCCTCAGTAATCAGCTTGTAAGGTTACAGAAAAAAACCCTCAGTAATCAGCTGGTAAGGTTACAGAAAAAACCCTCAGTAATCAGCTGGTAAGGGTACAGAATAAACCCTCAGTAATCAGCTGGTAAGGGTACAGAATAAACCCTCAGTAATCAGCTGGTAAGGTTACAGAAAAAAACCCTCAGTAGTCAGCTGAGTTACAGTAAAACCCTCAGTAGTCAGCTGGTAAGATTACAGAATAAACCCTCAGTAGTCAGCTGAGTTACAGTAAAACCCTCAGTAGTCAGCTGGTAAGGTTACAGAATAAACCCTCAGTAGTCAGCTGGTAAAGTTACAGAAAAAACCCTCATTAGTCAGCTGAGTTACAGTAAAACCCTCAGTAGTCAGCTGAGTTACAGGGAAAAAACCCAGTAGTCAGCTGGTAAAGTTACAGGAAAATCCTCACTTGTCAGCTGGTAAAGTTACAGGAAAAACCTCACTTGTCAGCTGGTAAAGTTACAGGAAAAACCTCACTTGTCAGCTGGTAAAGTTACAGGAAAAACCTCACTTGTCAGCTGGTAAAGTTACAGGAAAAACCTCACTTGTCAGCTGGTAAAGTTACAGGAAAAACCCCACTTGTCAGCTGGTAAAGTTACAGTAAAAACCTCACTTGTCAGCTGGCAGCTGGTAAAGTTACAGGAAAAACCCCACTTGTCAGCTGGTAAAGTTACAGGAAAAACCTCACTTGTCAGCTGGTAAAGTTACAGTAAAAACCCCACTTGTCAGCTGGTAAAGTTACAGGAAAAACCTCACTTGTCAGCTGGTAATGTTCCAGGAAAAACCTCACTTGTCAGCTGGTAAAGTTCCAGGAAAAACCCCACTTGTCAGCTGGTAAAGTTACAGGAAAAACCTCACTTGTCAGCTGGTAAAGTTACAGGAAAATCCTCACTTGTCAGCTGGTAAAGTTACAGGAGAAACCTCACTTGTCAGCTGGCAGCTGGTAAAGTTACAGTAAAAACCTCACTTGTCAGCTGGTAAAGTTACAGGAAAAACCTCACTTGTCAGCTGGCAGCTGGTAAAGTTACAGTAAAAACCTCACTTGTCAGCTGGTAAAGTTACAGTAAAAACCTCACTTGTCAGCTGGTAAAGTTACAGGAAAAACCTCACTTGTCAGCTGGTAAAGTTACAGGAAAAACCCCACTTGTCAGCTGGTAAAGGTACAGGAAAAACCCCACTTGTCAGCTGGTAAAGTTACAGGAAAAACCTCACTTGTCAGCTGGTAAAGTTACAGTAAAAACCCCACTTGTCAGCTGGTAAAGGTACAGGAAAAACCTCACTTGTCAGCTGGTAAAGTTACAGGAAAATCCTCACTTGTCAGCTGGTAAAGTTACAGGAAAAACCTCACTTGTCAGCTGGTAAAGGTACAGGAAAAACCTCAGTTGTCAGCTGGTAAAGTTCCAGGAAAACCCCCACTTGTCAGCTGGTAAAGTTACAGTAAAATCCTCACTTGTCAGCTGGTAAAGTTACAGTAAAATCCTCACTTGTCAGCTGGTAAAGTTCCAGGAAAAACCTCACTTGTCAGCTGGTAAAGTTACAGGAAAAACCTCACTTGTCAGCTGGTAAAGTTACAGGAAAACCCCCACTTGTCAGCTGGTAAAGTTACAGTAAAATCCTCACTTGTCAGCTGGTAAAGTTACAGTAAAATCCTCACTTGTCAGCTGGTAAAGTTCCAGGAAAAACCTCACTTGTCAGCTGGTAAAGTTACAGTAAAATCCTCACTTGTCAGCTGGTAAAGTTACAGGAAAAACCTCACTTGTCAGCTGGTAAAGTTACAGTAAAATCCTCACTTGTCAGCTGGTAAAGTTCCAGGAAAAACCCCACTTGTCAGCTGGTAAAGTTACAGTAAAAACCCCACTTGTCAGCTGGTAAAGTTACAGGAAAAACCTCACTTGTCAGCTGGTAAAGGTACAGGAAAAACCCCACTTGTCAGCTGGTAAATTCAGAGGAAAATGAAGACAAAACGCTCAAATTGCACTGAACTAAGAACCCGCATCCTGTGACGCTAACCACTTTGCCACGGTGACTGGAGATTCTTTTTGCTTCCCCCCATTCTAATTTTTGTTTGTCGTAATGATTGATGATGATGATGATGATGATGATGATGTGTGTGTGTGTGTGTGTGTGTGTGTGTGTGTGTGTGTACGTGGGTGAAAGTAATCAAAGTCTGTATTATATTGTATCTTGTTTTATTCCTGCAGCAATCTTCGGTCAAGGTGACTCTGAGTGGAGGTCTGGCGGTGAGAGGCTGGTTAAAGTCTGTGCAGACAATAGTAAATACAGAGAAATAGTGAAGGACGGGTGGGAAGCTGGTTAGTCTGTGCAGACAATAGTCAGTACAGAGAAATGAGTGAAGGACGGGTTAGGTTGATAAAGTCTGTACAGGCAATCTAAGTACAGAGAAAGCTGAGACTGTTTTTCAACAAGAAGATCTCAGAAGCTACATCAAGCAAATAACAATATTGCATTACAAATAAGTTTTGTGGCAGAACAAAATCTTCTTTGCTTCTTTCTATCTATCCATTTTCAGTAGTGCCCAGTGTCTTCTCAGATTTTTTCTACTAAAATAATAACCTCAGGAAAGAACTGGATTCACAGTCAGTTGTGTTACATCCCGGTGTTCCTTTTGTTGTTTTCACACATGTTTCAGAGACAGATGTACTGAGTGTGTTGAAAAAGTCTGCTCCAAAAACATGTGACCTGGACCCCCTTCCCACACCACAACTGTATGAGTGTTTGGATGTTGTTTTGCCTGCACTTAAAAAAATTTAAATGCTTCTTTAAACTTTTGGTGATGGATAAAAACTGCACTTGCTGAAGAAAACCACTCTGGATCACAATGACCTCAGAAATCTTCGCCCTGTATCCAACCTTGCTTTTGCGTCCAAAATTATTGAAAAACATGTCTCCCAACTTCCAGACCATTTAGCATTAAACAACCTGTTCTCTTCTTTTCAGTCAGCATATAGATCTTCCCAGTGCACTGAAACTGCTTTGTTGAAAGTAGTTAATGACCTGTTATGGTCTAGTTGAAGGTAAACTGTTAACTTTGCTTGATCTGTCGGCTGCGTTTGACACAATGGACCACAGTATACTCCTTTCCAGACTTGAACAAGTTTTTGGGATTCACTCAACAGTTCTGAGTTGGGTTTCTTCATACCTACCTAGCTGTTTCCAGATTGTCTCTGTTAATAACTAAGTCTGATCCAACCCTGATATCTTATGGTGTGCCACAAGGCTCTGTCCTGGGTCCCATTCTGTGCGTTCTGTACACAGCTCCTCTATCTGATGTCATTTCTGGCCATTCTGTTCTTCACCACTCTTTTGCTGATGATGTCTGGTTTGCCTGCTTCATCCATTCAGTCCCTTCAGCGCATACAAAACTCTGCTGCCCAACTCGTCCTCAGAAAGAAAAGATCTGAGCACATCACTCCTCTTTTGCAACATCTCCACTGGCTCCCTGTCTCACACCGAATAAATTACAAGATCAGCACTATTCACAAAACTGCCCCTTCCCATCTCTGCGGCTGCCTTCACCTCTACACTCCATCTCGCTCACGATGATCGACTTCGGATCCACTCTGTTTACGCATACCCAGATTCAAACACTTGACTGTTGGCCGCTGTTCTTTCTCTGTCTCTAGACCTTGCAATTGGAATGAACTTCCTCTTTCGCTTCATCAAGTCTCCACACTCAGCTCTTTCAAATCTGGCCTTAAAACCCACCTCTTCCCAAAATAGCCTCCCTTCCCTGCCTCTTCCTTGTCTTTAGTTTCTCCAGTTTTAGAGTTATGCATGCGTGTGAATGACTGGTGCGAAAGCGCTTTGATTTGTCTCTGCACAAGATTCAGTGCTATATAAATACCATTATTATTATTATTATTATTATTATACTCAGTTACAAAAGTCTGCAGAACCAAAGCAAGTACACAGTCTGATTCTGTCGATGCAGGATTGTATTCTCGATGTTAAATCCTGGATGACATTCAACAAATTAAAGTTAAATAATGACAAAACTGAAGCTATGATTATTTCCTCTGCAAGAATGTCCACGACTACTTCTTTTCCTGCCTCTTTTTGTTGAAACTACTAAAACTCTTATTTCTGCTTTTGTGCTGTCGCGAATCGACTACTGTGATTCTCTTCTCATATGCTGTCCACACAATATTCTTCAGCGAATTAAAAAACTTCAAAATAATGCTGCCTGTCTGACTCTGAGTCCCACGTACAGATTACATTTCTTCTCACCTCCACACTCTACATTGGCTCCCCATTGAAGCGAGAATTAAATACAAAGTTGCGTGTCTCTGCTATTCTGCTTTCAGCTCAGCAGGACCTATATATTTGCATTATGTGCATGTTTTGTTGTTGTTTTGTCTTGTTTTTTGTTTTGTTTATTATGTCCAGGGCTGGGTGGAGAAAAGCATATTATTAGCTTATCTCACAACCATGGTAAAATAAAATTTCGTTTAGTTTTCTCTTCTCTCTCTCTCTCTCTCTGTATGTGTGTGTGTGTGTGTGTGTGTGTGTGTGTGTGTGTGTGTGTGTGTGTGTGTGTGTGTGTGTGTGTGTGTGTGTGTGTGTGTTACACACTGTTAATTAACAATACATCAGCCCAGCTGTACCATAGTTTTACTTCGCACAATGTACGACACGACATTGCGAGTTAAAAACGAATGAATTGACGGAAAAATGTGAATTATATAGATAGATTGATAAGCTTATATAAAAAGGCTCAGGCACACAGGTAGGTAGAGACAGACGGATAGATGAGACAGACTGATAGATTGACTGATAGATTTGATAAATAGAATATACATAAAATGAAATAAAATGAACACGCAAATGGAATGATGCAGTTGAGCACAGTACCCTGATCAGATCCCAAATTCTTCAGAAAAACTGAACCTTTTTTCGCTTGATGACCTGAGGGTGTCCTGTCACTGTGCCACAGAATGAAATGGAGCTGAGTCACGTGATTGTGCTGCCACCTGGCAGCCAGCCCCCGGTTGCTGACGTCATCGTGTCCATGACCCTAAACGGCAGCATGGCCTTCAGCCTGGAGTCCACTGAGGGTGAGTCCTGACAGAGCGGAATGGGCGTGGCCTGTTGCTGATTGGTTGGTTGGACTTAGCATTGCGATTGGTTGGTGTGGATATCTGTTGGGCATGGCCTGTTGCTGATTGGTTGGTTGGCCTGAGCGAGCATTGTGATTGGTTGATGTGCATACTTACTGGGCATGGCCTGTTGCTGATTGGTTGGTTGAACTGAGTGAGCATTGTGATTGGTTGATGTGTATACTTATTGCGCGTGGCCTGTTGCTAATTGGTTGATTGAACTGAGTGAGTATTGTGATTGGTTGATGTGTATATTTATTGGGCGTGGCCTGATCATTGGTTGGTTGAACTGCGTGAGTATTGTGATTGGTTGATGTGTAATACTTTTTGGGCGTGGCCTGTTCATTGGTTGGTTGAACTGAGTGAGCATTGTGATTGGTTGATGTGGATGCTTTCATACAGCGCCTGTCATCGGTCAGACAGCTCAGTCTCTGTCAAGAAATGAAATGATGTTTTTGGACCTATCGGTTAACGACCTATACAACTTGATCTTAATCAAAGGACGACAGCTAATTGGTCTTTAACTCACCTCTTATCGATACTGGTCAGACCAAACTCTTTGATTAAGCGATTTACAAACACGGGGTCACAAACGCGGAGACATTTGCAGAACATGCTGCGTACCTGCGTACCTGGGTAGGGCCGACTCTAGAGCTGCCTTCAGACGCGTCGCAAAGATCTGGCAGGACAAAGTCTTCAACAACGCTGTCCTCGAGAGGGCTGGAAACCCCGGCATGTACGCCCGCCTCTTGGAAACCACAGCTTGTACACCCTCTTGTTGGAAACCCAGGCATGTACACCCTCCTGTTGGAAATCAGCATGTACACCCTCCTGTTGGAAATCAGCATGTATACCCTCCTGTTGGAAATCAGCATGTACACCCTCCTGTTGGAAACCAGCATGTACACCCTCCTGTTGGAAATCAGCATGTACACCCTCCTGTTGGAAACCACAACTTGTACACCCTCTTGTTGGAAACCACAGCTTGTACACCCTCCTGTTGGAAACCCAGGCATGCACACCCTCCTGTTGGAAACCCAGACATGTATACCCTCCTGTTGGAAACCAGCATGTACACCCTCCTGTTGGAAATCAGCATGTACACCCTTCTGTTGGAAACCAGGATGTACAACCTCCTGTTGGAAACCCCGGCATATACACCCTCCTGTTGGAAACCCAGGCATGTACACCCTCCTGGTGGAAACCACAGCTTGTACACCCTCCTGTTGGAAACCCAGGCATGTACACTCTCCTGTTGGAAACCCAGGCATGTACACCCTCCTGTTGGAAACCAGCATGTACACCCTCCTGTTGGAAACCACAGCTTGTGCACCCTCCTGTTGGAAACCAGCATGTACACCCTCTTGTTGGAAACCCAGGCATGTACACCCTCCTGTTGGAAATCAGCATGTACACCCTCCTGTTGGAAATCAGCATGTATACCCTCCTGTTGGAAACCAGCATGTACACCCTCCTGTTGGAAATCAGCATGTACACCCTCCTGTTGGAAACCACAACTTGTACACCCTCTTGTTGGAAACCACAGCTTGTACACCCTCCTGTTGGAAACCCAGGCATGCACACCCTCCTGTTGGAAACCCAGACATGTATACCCTCCTGTTGGAAACCAGCATGTACACCCTCCTGTTGGAAATCAGCATGTACACCCTCCTGTTGGAAACCAGCATGTACACCCTCTTGTTGGAAATCAGCATGTACACCCTCCTGTTGGAAACCACAACTTGTACACCCTCTTGTTGGAAACCACAGCTTGTACACCCTCCTGTTGGAAACCCAGGCATGCACACCCTCCTGTTGGAAACCCAGACATGTATACCCTCCTGTTGGAAACCAGCATGTACACCCTCCTGTTGGAAATCAGCATGTACACCCTTCTGTTGGAAACCAGCATGTACACCCTCCTGTTGGAAACCCCGGCATGTACACCCTCCTGTTGGAAACCCAGGCATGTACACCCTCCTGGTGGAAACCACAGCTTGTACACCCTCTTGTTGGAAACCCAGGCATGTACACCCTCCTGTTGGAAACCCAGGCATGTACACCCTCCTGTTGGAAACCAGCATGTACACCCTCCTGTTGGAAACCACAGCTTGTACACCCTCCTGTTGGAAACCAGCATGTACACCCTCCTGTTGGAAACCACAGCTTGTACACCCTCCTGTTGGAAACCACAGCTTGTACACCCTCCTGTTGGAAACCAGCATGTACACCCTCCTGTTGGAAATCAGCTTGTACACCCTCCTGTTGGTGATGGTGGTGTTGATGGTTGTAATGGTGGTGGTGGTGGTGGTGATGGTGGTGGTGATGGTGGTGGTGGTGGTGGTGGTGGTGGTGTCTCTGTTCCTGTCATTGAGACGTCTGTCGCGTAGGGTCAGTGGATGCAGCAACCAAGCAGTTGAAGAACTACTTTGAGGACATGCCAGGACTGCATACACACTGTGTTCTGGGCTCTGACGGAGCTGTAAGTACTCCCTTCCCCACCCTCTCTCTCTTCCCCCGTCTCTCTCTCTCCCTCCCTCTCGCTCCCTCCCTCCCTCTCTCTCTCCCCTTCCTCCCTCTCTTTCTCCCCTTCCTCTCTCTCCCCTCCCTCTTTCTCCCCCTCCCTTTCCCTGCCCCTCTCTCCCCCCTTTCCCTTCTCCCATCCTTTTTCTCATTCTCGTTCTGGGGTACAGACCAGGGTCAGGTCAGGTAGAAAAATAAAGACTGTGGATGGTGATGACGTTTCATGGCTTAGGATATAATTAAGACTGGCTGGTTTTGACGTTTCACGGGTTAGGATAAGGCAGACAATGAAGATATGTTATGCTTTGACGTTTCACGGGTTAGGATAAGGCAGACATATGAAGACATGTTGAACTTGGACGTTCTACAGGCTAGGATAAAGCAGACAATGAAGACTGGTGTTATACTTTGACGTTCTATAGGCTAGGATAAGGCAGACATATGAAGACTGGTGTTTGACGTTCTATTGGCTAGGATAAGGCACACAATGAAAACTGGTGTTATACTTTGACGTTCTATAGGCTAGGATAAGGCACACAATGAAAACTGGTGTTATACTTCGACGTTCTACAGGTTAGGATAAGGCAGACAATGAAGACTGGTGTTATACTTCGACGTTCTGCAGGTTAGGATAAGGCAGACATATGAATACTGGTGTTATACCTTGGCGTTCTAACGACTAGGATAAGGCAGACAATGAAGACATGTTATACTTTGACGTTCTACATGATAGGATAAGTCAGGCATATGAAGACATGTCATACTTTGACATTCTACAGGCTATGATAAGGGAGACAATGAAGACGTGTT
>NC_134895.1:139673-157173 GCF_041734735.1 Babylonia areolata | reverse complement strand
TACCCATCAGACCCTGTGTACATGACGTATATCTTTGTACCCATCAGACCCTGTGTACAGGATGTATATCTTTGTACCTGTCAGACCCTGTGTTCAGGACGTATATCTTTGTACCCATCAGACCCTGTGTACAGGACGTATATCTTTGCTACCTGTCAGACCCTGTGTTCAGGACGTATATCTTTGTACCTGTCAGACCCTGTGTTCAGGACGTATATCTTTGTACCTGTCAGACCCTGTGTTCAGGACGTATATCTTTGTACCTATCAGACCCTGTGTACATGACGTGTATCTTTGTACCTATCAGACCTTGTGTACATGACGTATATCTTTCTACCCATCAGACCCTGTGTACATGACGTATATCTTTGTACCCATCAGACCCTGTGTACAGGACGTATATCTTTGTACCTATCAGACCCTGTGTACATGACGTATATCTTTGTACCTATCAGACCCTGTGTACAGGACGTATATCTTTGTATCTATCAGACCCTGTGTACAGGACGTATATCTTTGTACCTGTCAGACCCTGTGTACATGACGTATATCTTTGTACCCATCAGACCCTGTGTTCAGGACGTATATCTTTGTACCTATCAGACCCTGTGTACATGACGTATATCTTTGTACCCATCAGACCCTGTGTACATGACGTATATCTTTGTACCTATCAGACCCTGTATACATGACGTATATCTTTGTACCTATCAGACCCTGTGTACATAACGTATATCTTTGTACCTATCAAACCCTGTGTACAGGACGTATATCTTTGTACCAATCAGACCTTGTGTACATGACGTATATCCTTGTACCTATTAGAGTGTATTTCTTCATTTTGCCAGAGGACGACTCTTGTTGCCTTGGGTTCTGTTTTTCTGTGCCAAGCGCCTACTGTATATGGGAGCTCTGTTTATCGCCTCATCCGAATGACTAGACGCTGAGTTTGATTTTTAAGCCAAACTTCGAAGAAAGGGCGACAGCGGGGTTTAAACCCAGACCCTCACGGACAGATAAGCGTCTTTACCATTCTACCACCTTGCTCCTGGCGGTGTGTAATGACCTACAGACTGACGCCATTAAGGTCACGTTGTACGGTCCGTGGACATTGAAGATAGTGGTGTGTAATGGCCGACAGACTGACACCATTAAGGTCACGTTGTACGGTCCGTGGACATTGAAGATAGTGGTGTGTAATGGCCGACAGACTGACACCATTAAGGTCACGTTGTACGGTCCGTGGACATTCAAGATGGCGGTGTGTAAATGACCGACAGACTGACGCCATTAAGGTCACGTTGTACGGTCCGTGGACATTCAAGATGGCGGTGTGTAATGACCGACAGATGACACCCTTAAGGTCACGTTGTACGGTCCGTGGACATTCAAGATGGCGGTGTGTAAATGACCGACAGACTGACACCATTAAGGTCACGTTGTACGGTCCGTGGACATTCAAGATGGCGGTGTGTAAATGACCGACAGACTGACACCATTAAGGTCACGTTGTACGGTCCGTGGACATTCAAGATGGCGGTGTGTAATGACCGACAGATGACACCCTTAAGGTCACGTTGTACGGTCCGTGGACATTCAAGATGGCGGTGTGTAATGACCTACACATGACACCCTTAAGGTCACGTTGTACGGTCCGTGGCCATTAAAGATGGCGGTGTGTAATGACCTACACATGACACCCTTAAGGTCACGATGTACGGTCCGTGGCCATTAAAGATGGCGGTGTGTAATGACCTACACATGACACCCTTAAGGTCACGTTGTACGGTCCGTGGCCATTAAAGATGGTGGTTCGTAATGACCTGTGAGGTATCCCCAGAGCTGACAGTCGTCAGACATGTTAACTGAGGCATCACGAAAATTCAGTCGTCAGACATGTTAACTGAGGCATCACGGGAATTCAATCGTCAGACATGTTAACTGAGGCATCACGGGAATTCCGTCGTCAGACATGGTAACTGAGGCATCACGGGAATTCCGTCGTCAGACATGGTAACTGAGGCATCACGGGAATTCCGTCGTCAGACATGTTAACTGAGGCATCACGGGAATTCCGTCGTCAGACATGTTAACTGAGGTATCACGGGAATTCAGTCGTCAGACATGGTAACTGAGGCATCATGGGAATTCACGGTCACCAGCTGTGCTGACTGGAGTATCATGGGTCTTCACAGGTCTGAATAATCTGCATGCATTTCAGACATTCTGTTTTGACGTTCAACCAGCGCTGTGGGACAAAAAACAACAAACAAACAAACAAACAAACAAACAAAAAAACAAAACAAAAAAACAACCACCAAAACAAAAAAACAAAGAGCAAAACAAACAAACAAAAAAACAACTACCAAAACAAAAAACAAAACAAAAAACAACAACAACAACAACAAAAAAAGCACAAAACCCCACAGTGGCAGGCTCACACCAACTGTCGGAACTGGTGTACACAGCACTCACTCCTGTAGAACCAACCAAAACTCATTCTTTTCTCTTTGTGTTTTATTGAAGGCCATTGCTTTCCTTGGGGGTATTCAAGTATGATGAAGCATTCGAACGACAAATTGTCAAAATCCAGTCATACATCATTATGTCATCATGTTAAATTGCATTGTCTCATGAAGTACATCTTCATTGTATTAACGTTCACACGCTGTGATGCGTGTTACTGTTGTGGGCAGGCTGAGTAAGCTGCTCCCAACCCCAATCTCTCTCTCTCTCTCTCTCTCTCTCACACACACACACACACACACACACACACACACACACACAGTGAGAGAAAGTGAATATAGCGATAAGGAAAGGGATATATATACATATACATTCCTCTCTCTCTATGTACACACACACACACACACACACACACACACACACACACACGTATATATATATATATATATATATATATATATATACATAGAGAGAGAGGAATGTATATGTATATATATCCCTTTCCTTATCGCTATATTCACTTTCTCTCACTGTGTGTGTGTGTGTGTGTGTGTGTGTGTGTGTGTGTGTTTCTCTAAGCTGATGGGCTGGTTATTTCCCTGTGGGAAGTTATTTCCATGATGGAGAACAGTTCGTATTGCATTTCATTATAAAACATAAAGCAGTGTTCTGGTGAATGCAGTGGGTTTAATAAACTTGCGCAGTCATCAAACTCTTTCCGTGACTTCAGGACATGAGACCACCGGTCATGGTGATGTTCAAGCCAGCCGCACGGAACCACTGGTCTGTGAGCTACTGAAAATCTGTGGAACTACATGTCATTGTAATACTCAAACCAGCCCAGTGGAATATCTGGTAATGTAATATATAAATCTGTGGAACTACATGTCACTGTAATATTCAAACCAGCCCAGTGGAATATCTGGTAATGTAATATATAAATCTGTGGAACTACATGTCATTGTAATATTCAAACCAGCCCAGTGGACTATTTGGTAAAGTAATATATAAATCTGTGGAAGTACATGTCATTGTAATATTCAAACCAGCCCAGTGGACTATTTGGTAAAGTAATATATAAATCTGTGGAAGTACATGTCATTGTAATATTCAAACCAGCCCAGTGGACTATTTGGTAAAGTAATATATAAATCTGTGGAACTACATGTCATTGTAATATTCAAACCAGCCCAGTGGAATATTTGGTAATGTAATATATAAATCTGTGGAACTACATGTCATTGTAAAATTCAAACCAGCCACATGGAACGAATGGTCAGTGTAATATTCAAACCAGCCCAGTGGAATATTTGGTAATGTAATATTCAAAACTGTGGAACTACATGTCATTGTAAAATTCAAACCAACCCAGTGGAATAACTGGTCAGTGAATTATTCATATCAGTGAAAGGGGACACAGGTCATTGTCATATTCAACACAGACATGCGGAATCGCTGGTTAGTGTGATATTGATGTTGAAACGTGGAATCTCGTGGAACCACTGGCCAATGTAGTATTTAAATCAGTCAGTGGAAATACAGGTCATTGTGATATTCAAATCAATCGCTTTGGATCACCGGTCACTGTAACATTCAAAATCAGACACGCTCAACCACAGAACGGCTTATTCAAATATTCATTGGAAAATCAGTGTGTCTGATCACACAGATAGACTGGCCGACACACAGCAGGCTGAAGCTAGCACTAAACCTTTCACCAACACCCAACATCTCTAGCACTAAACCTTTCACCAAAACCTAACATCTCTAGCACTAAAGCTTTCACCAAAACCCAACATCTCTCGCACTAAACCTTTCACCAAAACCCAACATCTCTCGCACTAAACCTTTCACCAGAACCCAACATCTCTCGCACTAAACCTTTCACCAAAACCTAACATCTCTTGCACTAAACTTTTCACCAAAACCCAACATCTCTAGCAATAAACCTTTCACCAAAACCTAACATCTCTTGCACTAAACCTTTCACCAACACCCAACATCTCTAGCACTAAAGCTTTCACCAAAACCCAACATCTCTCGCACTAAACCTTTAACCAAAACCCAACATCTCTCGCACGAAAGCTTTCACCAAAACCCAACATCTCTCGCACTAAACCTTTCACCAAAACCTAACATCTCCTGCACTAAACTTTTCACCAAAACCCAACATCTCTAGCAATAAACCTTTCACCAAAACCTAACATCTCTAGCACTAAACCTTCATATCTCTTGCATTAAACCTTTCACTAACACCTAACATCTCTAGCACTAAATTTTTCACAAAAACTTCACATTTCTAGCACTAAACCTTTCACCAAAACTTAACATCTCTAGCACTAAACCTTTCACCAACACCTAACATCTCTAGCACTAAACCTTTCACCAACACCTAACATCTCTAGCACTAAACCTTTCACCAAAACTTAACATCTCTAGCACTAAACCTTTCACCAAAAACCCAACATCTCTAGCACTAAACCATTCACCAACACTTGACTTCTCTACCACTAAGCCTTTCACCAAAACCTAACATCTCTTGCATCCACAAAGACGTCTGCATTCCTGTCTGAAGCGGGCAGAGCAGAAGCTGTAGACGAGCGGGTTGACGGCGCTGTTGATGAAGTAGGACCTGAGAGCAATGTGGTAGCCGTTCAGCCCCAGGCCTGCCACCAGCACCTCCATGCCCAGGCGAGAGCGCAGGGACACCAGCAGCAGGTAGGGCAGGTAGTTGACGATGAAGACAACGGTCAGCACGAACATCATCAGGGTGGTGCGGGTCGGGATCTTCTTTACGGATCCGCGGGCTTTCTGGGTGGGCTTGTGACGGGTGAGGAAGGATCTGGCATCACTGGCCGTTCGGCGGATCCGGGACAGAACCTCACGGGAGCGTGACGTGGGGCCAGACTGCTTTAGATCGGAGGTCCCCGTGTCATTGTAACCGGGGTGGCTGTCAGACGGAGAGTGAGTCATTTCTGTCAGAGCCACAGCTGGGCTTTCCAGGCACTTGGCGTTTTCAGTCATCAGCGCTGTGCTGGGCATGCTGGTCTGATGGCTGACCTGACAGAGCGAGGACAGGCCACTACAGAGATCACCTGCTGCAGAGTTGGCTGCCGGCTCAGAAAAACACTCACTGGGGCAGTCAGCAGGGGGCACAGCTGTGCACGATTTGGACGTGGGCGTCGTGTCATGGTGAGGGTACGCAGAGTCATCAGTACACGTCTCCTCATCATGGTGAGGGGAAGCCGAGTCATCAGTACACGTCTCCTCATCATGGTGAGGGGAAGCAGAGGCAGAGAGGTGAGGCAGGTCAAGACACGTCTCCTCATCATGGTGAGGGCACGCCGAGTCATCAGTACACGTTTCCTCATCGTGATGAGGGGAAGCCGAATCATCAGTACACGTCTCCTCATCACGGTGAGGGGAAGCTGAGGCGGAGAGTTGAGGCAGACCGACACACGTCTCCTCGTCAATGTAGGTGTGGGTTTTGTGCACGGAGGACCCAGTTCTGCGCAGCCCTGGAGCTGTTCCAGTGACCCGGGTTCGAGTCTTGTGCAGCCACAGCTGCCGCGCTATGCGCACGTAGGACAGCACCATGAGGACCATGCAGACCAGGAACACCACGCCCGTCACCACGTTGTAGGCGAACAGGAACAGGGAACCGGCGTACACATCATCGATGGAGCAGCGGGATCCGGTGAGGTTGGTGTGGGGGAAGTGGAGCGACCTCCGCCCCGTCAGGACAGTGTAGGGCAGGGTGACAGCCAGGGACAGCGCCGCGCTCACCGCCACGATGACGTAGACGTTGGTGACCCTGGGTGGCGTGGCCCGAGGCCTGCAGATGGTGCGGTGTCGGTCCAAGGCCACGGCCACCAGGAGAGAGGCGGACAGAAAGCTCAGGAAGCTCTTCCCGGTGCGGAACGCCTTGCACAGCCAGCGCTGGTCGAACGTGTTGTGGAAGCGGACCTCCACGATGTCTGCCGGCAGGGATAGCACGTTAGTCATCAGGTCACAGACACTCATGGCCAGGATGTACGTTCTGGTCACGCCGGGTTTGAACCTGTGGTAGTACACCAGGAACACCAAGGTGTTGCCCAGCACACCACAGGCCATCAGGATGATGGTGTAGCAGAGGGTTGGGGCGAGGGAGAACAGGAACTGAACGTTCTGCTGTTCCAGGAACTGAGAGGGGCTGATGTGGGTCAGGGACTGATTGGGGCAGGGGGTAGAACCGGGACCTCCATCCATTCTTCTGACTGTCAGCTTCCCCCCTTCCCTCCCTGTGCCTACACTGTCAGCTTCCCCCCTTCCCTCCCTGTGCCTACACTGTCAGCTTCCCCTCTTCCCTCCCTGTGCCTACACTGTCAGCTTCCCCTCTTCCCTCCCTGTGCCTACACTGTCAGCTTCCCCTCTTCCCTCCCTGTGCCTACACTGTCAGCTTCCCTCTTCCCTCCCTGTGCCTACACTGTCAGCTTCCCTCTTCCCTCCCTGTGCCTACACTGTCAGCTTTCCCTCTTCCCTCCCTGTGCCTACACTGTCAGCCTTCCCTCTTCCCTGTGCCTACACTGTCAGCTTCCCTCTTCCCTCCCTGTGCCTACACTGTCAGCTTTCCCTCTTCCCTCCCTGTGCCTACACTGTCAGCCTTCCCTCTTCCCTGTGCCTACACTGTCAGCTTCCCTCTTCCCTCCCTGTGCCTACACTGTCAGCTTCCCTCTTCCCTCCCTGTGCCTACACTGTCAGCCTTCCCTCTTCCCTGTGCCTACACTGTCAGCTTCCCTCTTCCCTCCCTGTGCCTACACTGTCAGCTTCCCTCTTCCCTCCCTGTGCCTACACTGTCAGCCTTCCCTCCCTGTGCCTACACTGTCAGCCTTCCCTCTTCCCTGTGCCTACACTGTCAGCGTCCCCCTCCCTCCCTGTGCCTACACTGTCAGCCTTCCCTCTTCCCTCCCTGTGCCTACACTGTCAGCCTTCCCTCTTCCCTCCCTGTGCCTACACTGTCAGCGTCCCCCCTCCCTCCCTGTGCCTACACTGTCAGCCTTCCCTCTTCCCTCCCTGTGCCTACACTGTCAGCGTTCCCTCTTCCCTCCCTATGCCTACACTGTCAGCCTTCCCTCTTCCCTGTGCCTACACTGTCAGCCTTCCCTCTTCCCTGTGCCTACACTGTTAGCTTCCCTCTTCCCTCCCTGTGCCTACACTGTCAGCTTCCCTCTTCCCTCCCTGTGCCTACACTGTCAGCCTTCCCTCTTCCCTGTGCCTACACTGTCAGCCTTCCCTCTTCCCTGTGCCTACACTGTCAGCCTTCCCTCTTTCCTGTGCCTACACTGTCAGCTTCCCTCTTCCCTGTGCCTACACTGTCAGCGTCCCCCCTCCCTCCCTATGCCTACACTGTCAGCCTTCCCTCTTCCCTGTGCCTACACTGTCAGCTTCCCTCTTCCCTTCCTATGCCTACACTGTCAGCTTCCCTCTTCCCTGTGCCTACACTGTCAGCGTCCCCCCTCCCTCCCTGTGCCTACACTGTCAGCCTTCCCTCTTCCCTGTGCCTACACTGTCAGCTTCCCTCTTCCCTCCCTATGCCTACACTGTCAGCTTCCCTCTTCCCTGTGCCTACACTGTCAGCGTCCCCCCTCCCTCCCTATGCCTACACTGTCAGCCTTCCCTCTTCCCTGTGCCTACACTGTCAGCTTCCCTCTTCCCTGTGCCTACACTGTCAGCTTCCCTCTTCCCTGTGCCTACACTGTCAGCTTCCCTCTTCCCTGTGCCTACACTGTCAGCTTCCCTCTTCCCTCCCTGTGCCTACACTGTCAGCTTCCCTCTTCCCTCCCTGTGCCTACACTGTCAGCCTTCCCTCTTCCCTGTGCCTACACTGTCAGCTTCCCTCTTCCCTCCCTGTGCCTACACTGTCAGCTTCCCTCTTCCCTCCCTGTGCCTACACTGTCAGCTTCCCTCTTCCCTCCCTGTGCCTACACTGTCAGCTTCCCTCTTTCCTGTGCCTTCTGGGGTCCACGATAGCTCTCTGGGCGCTGAAATGGGGGACCAGGGCGGGGAGGAACGTATAGGAGGGAGGGGATGGGAGGGGTGGAGAAAATGTAAGTGGGGGTTGAGTGGGGGTGGGGGGCGTGTTGATACACCGTCTCGCAGTGGCACCGCAAGGGCAGTCACCTGTTAGAGCAGAAACAGTGCTTTGAACAAACGAATCGCTGTCTGTCTGTCCTTGTTTGTCTTTCTGTCTGTCTGTCCTTGTTTGTCTGTCTTTCTGTCTGTCTGTCCGTCATTCCGTCTGTCTGTGACTGTTTGTGTCTGACATTTTTCTCTGTCTCTCTCTGTGTGTCTCTGTCTGTGACTGTCACTCCCTCCCCCCCCCCCCCCCTCTCTCTCTCTTTCTCTCTCTGTCTCTCCTCATTTTGTCTGTATTTACATGCGGATCTGCCTTTTGTGTGTGTATGCGTGCTGGTGTGTGTTCGTTCTTTAGTTTAGCATCTCTTCACTATCAGTGATATTAGACGATTAAGATAAAAAACAAAAACAAAAAATAACAAAAAACAAAAACAAAAAAACAGGGGATGGGAGGGGCGGGGGGCAGGGGGGGGGGAGAAAAGGAAATCAGAAAAGGTAGAAATCTACCAAAAAATGCATATGCATACCTAACATGCAATAACATTTAACGGTAACAGTTCAATAATGATAATAATAATCAGAAAACCATTAACACAACATGAAGAACATTAAAGGAATGTAGAAATCGGGCTATGACCTAATGCCTGTGAAATTTCGACTATAAGAACCTCGTCAGAAATAACTTTCGAAAAATCATCAGCAGAGTAGTTCTCTTTGAAATACTTGGGCAAGAAGGTACGTAACTGCTGACATTGAAACAAACAATGATGCAAGCTGAACTGCTTACCACAGATGCATGTAACACTTTGTCTTCAGCGCATCAAATTTTATACGGAAGAAAGTAGAGGTTATTAATCTTGTATAGCATGCTGATGGATTCAGTATCTTTTCTTTAATAATATTCTCGGGGAATGATGTCCCTTTATATTTTAAAAACTTTTCCTTCCATCGGTTATGAAATCGATCCCAGCTGATTTTTCTAACAAAGTGTATGCCTCTTTTACGGAAAGACGGACATGTATTTTTGTCGATTTTTTCTGAATCTTGTGCTCCTCTTTTAGCTGCTTTATCAGCAGTTTCATTGCCAAGAATGCCCACATGAGAAGACACCCAACAAAAACTGACCTCAGTCCCTTTAATCTTCAAACAATGTACCAAATGATTTGCCTCAATAACTAAGTCACGTCTTGATTCAAGGCTAAATAATTCTAGAGCATAAAGTACTGATTTGGAATCAACAAAGAATGTTGTTTTCGAAAATAAACTATTTGATGGCTCACTGAGTAGTTCAGAGCTTGTATAATAGCAATTAGCTCAGCTGTGAATATGGAAAGATGTTTTCCAATAAAGTTTTTTTTTTTTTCAACTATAAAGGCAGAAATATAGAGAGTCGCACCAGCATTTTTTTCATCAAGAACAGATCCATCTGTAAATATTTGGAGATGATTCTGATATTTTTCTGCTATATGAATTCTGGCAGTACTTGTCGTGATATTGATGTTTTCTTCCTTTTTTGTTTCAGAATAACTTATATCAAAATTTGCTTTCAACATTTCCCTAAAAGGAACAGGGGTATGATGTGGTTTTGCAGGTAACTCTTTCATGTTAACATCATATTCTTTTAACAAATTTGAAACGTAAGTTGCAACTGTTTCTTGTAATGAAATGGCTTTAGCTCTTTTAGGAAAATCAATGTCAGATCTTACTCTCAGTTCATCAGCAATTAAATTTTTGGTCATTGAAGTGTATCTCACAGTGAATTTTGCTGTTGCTAACTCACGACGTTCATTTAAGGGAAAAATTCCGGCTGTTTTGTATGTTTCCTGTTGGATGCATGGGACGGCACTCCGAGGGCGATTTTGATAGCATTACAATATACACTTTGAATCTTTTGTAATAGATATGTAGGTGCACTGAAAAATATTTCTTATGCATAGGCTATCTTAGATCTTACAAGGGGCATGGAAATATGAATCAGTGTTTTTGTATCCATTCCCCAGGGTAAGCGGCTTATAATTTTCATAAAATTGATACTTTTCCTTGCCTTTGTTAAGATGTAATCAAAGTGAATGCTCCATGTCAGCTTTGAAGTAAGATAAACACCTAAAAACTTCACCACCTGTTTATAATCAATGATGTCACCAAGTAATTTAAAAATGGGTATGCTAGATGGGTTACCACCTGAATTAAACACCATCATACATGTTTTTTCAGTCGACAAAGTTTAACCATTTTCAAACATATGGTTACCAAGGTTATCAAGATAGATTGATACAGACGACGTATGTAATTCTGTGCTTTTTGTGGGGTTGACTTTTTTTTAGATTGACACCCATCCACATACATATATCATCAGCATACTGTACTAAAACTACACGATTTGACAATGCCTTTGGGAGATCCTGAATAAGAATATTAAAGAGAACAGGGGCTATAACTGAGCCCTGTGGAATTCCCATGTCAAGTTCATGTGACAAAGAATAATGTGTTCCCACCCTTGCTTGAATAATTCTATTAGATAAAAAAATCTTTTTATATACCCATAAAGATTACCAGATATTCCAACTGATTTCAGTTTGCATAACAGACGTTTGTGCCAAACCTGATCGTAGGCTTTTCTTACGTCAAAAAACGTTGCTAGGACATTTTTTCTGTGGGCAAACTGACGTTTTATTTGAGTTGTAATCTTTACTAGGTGTTCGACCGTTGATCTTCCTTTTTTTAAAGCCAGCCTGGTTCACTGGATTGATACTGTATTTTTCACAGTAAGTTATTATTCTCAACAGGACTATTTTTTCCATTAATTTACTCACATGCGAGGTCAAAGCAATAGGCCTATAGCTTTTTTTATTTTATTATTATTACGTTAGTTTTTTCTGCTTTTAAAACCGGTACAACTATTGATGTTTTCCATATCTGTGGTACAGTTCCAGATATCCAACATTTCTGATATAGTTTGTGTAGGAAAACGATACTTTTTTTTTTTTGGCTTGCGTTTTAGCATCTCATCAGTGTGTGTGTGTGTGTGTGTGTGTGTGTGCGCGCGCGCGCGCGCGTGCCTGCCTGCCTGCCTGCCTGCGCTCAGTTGCACTTGCATGTGTAGATACATTTACACACACATACTGACGCGCGCGCGCGCGCACACACACACACACACACACACACACACACACACACACACACGAGCGCTCATATTTTAACTTGCCGAAGCCTTCATCTGTCCTGGTAGGAATCTAAAACAGATGCTCCAAATGTTTTACACATCTGTTGTCTGTAGTGTTTTAACATACGGAGCCGTGTGCTGGGGGGGGGTGGGGGGGGGGGACCTGACCAAACATGACAAAGACAGGTTGGAAAAAGTCATTAGGAAAGCGGGTGGGGTGGTGGGTACAAGACAAGACACCTTTAGTGACATGCACAATAGAAAACTGACTGACAGACTAATAACAATTTTGACCGACGTAAGCCACCCACTACATGATGACATTAATAGCAGAAGGTCAGACATAAGTGGTAGGTTTAGAGCTCCACGCGCAAGAACATCTCGATACATTAATTCATTTATTCCTACAGCCATTCGCGCACACAATCAAAACATCCAATACGCTAAGTGAACCCTCCAACCTCCCAAGCCCACTCGCCACAGCAACACCTGAACTTCACCAGCAGACGAGTGTATGGGAGCAGACATTATGCGTGCATGTGGGACTGAGCGGGTGAGCACGGGCAAGCAAGCATTTTTGTGAGTGTGTGTGTGATCGGAAGTGATTTTAAAATATTTTCTTATTTTACTTGGATTTCATGTATCTTAATGTTAATGTTCTAATCTTATTGGCGTGACAAAAGTATATTGTCAGCTATTGGGAATTCTTATTTGACTAGTTTTAATCTCTTCTTATGTTGCGCATGATTTTATGCCAGTGTTTACAATGAGCCTTTGATTGCACAACTTAATTTCCGTGTGGATTAATAAAGTGTTTTTGATTTGATTTGATTGATTTGATACCTTTCTCAGCATCCGCACGCAAATTAGGGTACATGCTTTCAGATGACATGACACTTGACATACACATCAACCACACTGTAGGTCAGCATATGCAGCACTCCGACAAATCAGCTCCATTCGTCAGTATCTAACCACAGAAACCACAAAGACATTGGTTTGTTCTTTTGTCCTATCTAGATTAGATTATGGAAATACTCTTCTTGCCGGCTGCCCCAAACACTATGTTGACAAATGTTGACAAACTTTAAAAAAAAAATCTGCAACACGACTCACCCTCAAGGCTAGGAAACTCTCTCTCTCTCGTGTTATGGTCACCAAAAAACACAGCTCACCTGTGTCTGTGTCTGTGCCTGAGTCTGTGTCTGTGTCTAGTGGAAGCATATAAAATCTCCTTCGTGTATGGTCAGTGGCGGTGATCTGTAGGAGTCCTTGCCTTCAGTGGATTTATGTGCTTTCAGTGGATTTATGTGTTTTCAGTGGATTTATATGTTGTGATAAAGTCATAGTGATTCATGTGTTTCTAAACACCCGACGAGGTCCGGCACTGTGACAGACTTCACCAGCATGTGTGACTGTAAGTACTGTGTTTTGTTTTAATTCATACACATGGCAGACACTGATACTGACTCATGTGATACCAAACTCAAACCTACAAGAGATTACATTCAGAAACGTTTTACGTGTGACAAAGATGAACTGGCTGTTTGGAGAATTTGTCTCTTTTACCGGTACTGTGCAATCCAAGAGGACGAAATAACTGTTCAATGCAATGACTACGATAACAACGGGACTATTCTAACTCCATCATCGATTACTGTACCTCCGTCACCAACTATTTCTAAGTCTGTTCTTCGTGTTTTCCATAAATCGACAAAATGTATAACAGTAACACTGTGCTTTTGTGACTTCTCATCACTTTCCTTTCCTGAACTTTATTCTCTCTCCCTCTCTGTCTGTACCTTTCTGTTTGTCACTCACTCATTTCATTTGCCTGAAGAAGAGCTTGTGGCTCGATACGTCGCCTCTTTTATCCCAAGTAAATCGACTTTTACCAAGATTTTTTTTAGTCTACCTCCCACTATAACAGTAACATTTTATTTTACACATGGCTCTGGCGGAACTTTACTTTGTCAAGGAATGAACTGTTCATCTTGGGATAAAGAAGAATGTGAAATTCTAAAAACACTTGTGCTTGGTTTTCTAAGGGACCATAATGTTTATGAATTGTCAAACTCACTTTTATGCACACCACTGCCATTCATAAGTTCTTTCTCCGGCCTTCCTCATTTGTCACCTCCTGTGACGGACTTGACTGTAATGACCATGGATAATGTTTCCTCTACAGACAAAGGTTTCCCTTCATCACCCCAACAGTCCCAACTCTTGATCAGTCCGACTTCAAAAACACAAGACAATGTGGTTATCCTCCCCCCAACCCCACCTGTGCCCCCCCCCACCCCCACTTCTGAACTGAGTGACCAAACTCCCCCACAAAATACCACCCCTGTTGGGAAAAGAACCAGGAGTCAAGTTGGACGTTCTCTGTGTCACTCGTCACACGCCCGCGCTGCTCCCAGTCCGCTACCGGAATTAAAAAGGAGAATGTTACAATTAGAAAAAACCAGTGAACTCTCTTACTCCAAGTGAGGATTTGACTCAAAACACAGTCACTTGTTTGATCAATGATGCAATGACTGTTGTGAAAAATGAACTCCGTGTTTGTATTTTTTTTAAAAGTTGATGTGCTCAATACAGAAATTGAAAAATTAAAATCAGTTGTTTCAAATCTTGAAAGCAAAAACAAAGAACTCATCAAAGAAAAACATTCAATTAAATCCCAGTTGGGTTCTCTCCAATCAGAACTGAACAGAAAGAAATACAATCCAGTCAATCAAGCAACAGTTGATACTCAGACCCCAACTGACCATGTATATCAACATAAAAATGTTACTTCCCAAACTGATGTTGAAATTCAAACTGAAAAACACATACTCTTTACTCAAAGTTCAGAAACCGAAACACCAAACAGTGACGCAAAACCCATCAGCACAGATAAACAGTCACACAGTGATCGTTCTGTCAATGATGGTCAGAAAGGAAATCCAGCAAATAATGCAGACTGTTTACCCCATGACAATGTCACAATCCACGAAGACATTTCTACTTTCAATTCCTTTGCTGTTCTCGCTGATATCAGTGATAATAACAAAGAACAAATTCATTTCACAGAGTCCCAACAATCAAAACAAATATTAACAGACAAACAGAAGAACCCACCAGAAAATGTTTCAAACCCCTCTACCAGAGATGTTTTGGACCGTATGACTGTTCCTGAAAAGGCAACAATGCTGCTTCTTGGGGACTCGGTCATACGCTTCATTAACCCCAAGAGACTGGCCCCTCGTGGAGAAAGCATGTTTAAACTTTGTGTTCCAGGAATGTCTACTGATGACCTTCATCACTGGCTTTCTTCCGTACCAGTCTCACCCAACATAAAGGATGTGATCATCCATGTTGGTGTGAACTCTTGTCCCGCAGGTCCAGTATCCCCAGAAACATGGAATGAACTTTTTATTCTATGTTCTAAAACCTTTCCCCACGCACATGTAGCTTTCAGCTCCATTTTGCCTGCCAGAGGGAATCATCATTTCAATAATGTTATAACGCCCTCAAACCTAAATCTAAAAGAAATATGTAAAAATCACAAATTGCTTTTATTGATAAATTTCTTCCTTTTGCATCAGACACAGGTCTGTACAGCAGTATAAAACACACGAATACCAGAGGAACAGCAAGACTTGCTGAAAATCTCAAAACCCTGTGGCGAAGAGGATCCCACAGAGAAATCAAAGGTCCCATAAAAACCTATCTCACTCACTCATTCCCTCGACCGCTGGGGTCGTTAGGGGGACATGAGGAAGATGTCATAGCTCGCCACGCCGTTCTGTTGGCAGCTGTCGTGAGGAGATCTGGCATCGTCATTTTGGTCCATTCCTTGACGTTGTCGGACCAGCTCTTTCTCTGCCGCCCCCATCTGCGCCCTCCCTCTACAGTCCCTTGCAGGATGGTTTTGGAGAGGGTGTTATGTCGTATGACGTGACCAAACCATGCCATCTTCCGTCGTTTGACAGTCGCCAGCAGTGGTTCTTGGGGCCCAACAAGGTTGCTGACCAGGTTCCGCACATAGTCATTGGTCTTGTGCTCCTTGTAGGAGATGTGTAGTAATCTCCTCAAGCTCTTGGTTTCGAATGCTTGGATTCTTCTTTCTGTTTCTGCCATCAGTGTCCATGTCTCACATCCATATAAGAGGATGGAGACCACCAGTGACTTGTAGAGCAGGAAGTTTGTGTGGAATCTGATGTTGCTCTTCCATACTCTGTTCAGTCTGGCCATCGCTGCCGTTGCAGAATTAATCCTATTTCGGATTTCTGCTGTGCAGGTGCTGTCTTTGGACAGGGTTGCTCCCAGGTACTTGAAGCTGGTCACTTCTTCCAAGGGCTCACCATTCATGGTTATGTTGGCACTGATGTTAGTTGTGCTGTTGACCATGACCTTTGACTTCTCTGTGCTGACCTCCATGCCGTAAGCACTTGCTCTTGTAGTAAGTCTGTTTGTTAGATCCTGGAGCTCGGTGTTAGTGCCCCCCATGAGGTCGATGTCGTCTGCGAAACGAAGATTGCAGACTGGCCTGCCGCCAATGGTGATGGAGGTGTGGTGGTCTTCGAGGGCCTCTTGCATGATTCTCTCCAGAAAGATGTTGAAAAGTATTGGGGATAATAGGCATCCTTGCCTGACTCCGACTGTGGTCCGAAAGAACTGTCCTTGTTGATTGTTGAGGAGCACTGCGCTGCTGGAATGTTCGTAGAGGGCCTGGATGACTTGAATCCTTCATCAATGTTGAAGCCTCTCAGTACTTGCCAGAGGCCGCTGTGCCACACCCGATCTAATGCCTTCTTGAAGTCGATGAAGTTGTGAAAGATGTCCTTTTGGTGTTGTAGATGTTTTTCAATGAGGACTCGACAGTTGAATATTTGTTCGACAGTGCTCCGCCCTTTTCTAAAGCCTGCTTGTTCTTCTGATGGCAGCTCCTCAGCCTTGGATTTCAATCGGTTGAGGATGATGCGGAGCATGACTTTGCTTGGGAGGCTAATCAGACTTATAGTCCTGTAATTTTGACACTGCTTGAGGTTGCCCTTCTTGGGTAGGGGAATCACCAGCGATTGGGTCCATTCTGTTGGCCACTTCTTTTCTGTCCAGATCTTCTGACATAGCATTCTTAGTGCTTCTGTGGTCTCCTTCCCTCCGTACTTCAAAAGTTCAGATGGGACTTTGTCCACTCCTGGGGATTTCTCTGGCTTCAGACTCTGTATTGCAGCCTCAACCTCCTCCTTCAATACTTGGAGATTTTCCTCACTGTCTGTGGATCGTGGGGTTGTCCTGCATTATGGATGAGTCTGGATTGAGCTGGTAGTTGTAGAGGCCGTCACAGTATTCTGTCCACCTCTTCAGGACTTCTTCGCTATCTGTCAGTAGCTTGCCATCCTTATCTTCGATGACAGCTGGTCTTGGGTGGCTAGTCTTGGTGAGGGTCTTGAGGGTGCTATAGGCTCTTTTGCTGTTCCCTGCTTCCATGCCTTTCTCAACTTCTTCGCACTGCTCCTCTATCCAGTTTTCTTTGGCTGCCTTCATCTTCATCCTGACTTCTCTGTTCACCTGTTGGTGCTCCGTCCTGGCTTCATTACCAGAGTGTTTCTTTTTCCTCAGTTCTCGCCGCTTGTCGCACAGATCTAGGACCTCATTTGTCACCCATGGTTGGATCCTTTTTCGCTTTTTTCCCACAACTTGTTCAGCTGTTGTATTTAGCACCTCTTTGATGTTGTTAGCAAGGGTGTCTACGTCGATGTCCATTAAGTT